>NC_087399.1:19386016-19426016 GCF_031307605.1 Tribolium castaneum
ATAGTTTAGCAAAAACCACCCCTTTGTATTTGGGGGTGAGTTAAGGGTAAAAATGTGAAAATTAAAAAAAAAACAAAATTAACCAAATTTAAATATGTTGTGTATTTTAGTGCGTAGATAAGGCTTTTATATTATGTTTTTAAATTTCACCCTTTGGGGGTGAGTTATTAAACAAAAATCTACAAATAAAGCCTAATCGATACGGTTTTTTGCATATAGGTAGCCCATAATATATTAATAAAAAATATTTTAGCAAAAACCACCCCTTTGTATTTGGGGGTGAGTTAAGGGTAAAAATAAAAAAATTAACAAAAAAACCAAATTAATCAAATTTAAATATGTTGTGTATTTTAGTGCGTAGATAAGGCTCTTATATTCGTTTTTTAGATTACACCCTTTGGGGGTAAGTTTTTAAACTAAAATCTACAAATAAAGCCTAATCGATACGGTTTTTTGCATATAGGTAGCCCCTAAAATATTAAGAAAAAATATTTTAGCAAAAACCACCCCTTTGTATTTGGGGGTGAGTTAAGGGTAAAAATGTAAAAATTAAAAAAAAATAACCAAATTTAAATATGTTGTGTATTTTAGTGCGTAGATAAGGCTCTTGCATTAGTTTTTTAGATTTCACCCTTTGAGGGTGAGTTATTAAACAAAAAGCTACAAATAAAGCCTAATCGATACCGTTTCTTGCATATAGGTAGCCTCTAAAATATTAATAAAAAATATTTTAGTATAAACCACCCCTTTGTATTTGGGGGTGACTTAAGGGTAAAAATGTAAAAATTAAAAAAAAAACAAAATTAACCAAATCTAAATATGTTGTGTATTTTAGTGCGTAGATAAGGCTCTTATATAATGTTTTTAGATTTCACCCTTTGGGGGTGAGTTATTAAACAAAAAGCTACAAATAAAGCCTAATCGATACGGTTTTTTGCATATAGGTAGCCTCTAAAATATTAATAAAAAATATTTTAGTAAAAACCACCCCTTTGTATTTGGGGGTGACTTAAGGGTAAAAATGTAAAAATTAAAAAAAAAACAAAATTAACCAAATTTAAATATGTTGTGTATTTTAGTGCGTAGATAAGGCTCTTATATAATGTTTTTAGATTTCACCCTTTGGGGGTGAGTTATTAAACAAAAAGCTACAAATAAAGCCTAATCGATACCGTTTCTTGCATATAGGTAGCCTCTAAAATATTAATAAAAAATATTTTAGTAAAAACCACCCCTTTGTATTTGGGGGTGACTTAAGGGTAAAAATGTAAAAATTAAAAAAAAAAACAAAATTAACCAAATTTAAATATGTTGTGTATTTTAGTGCGTAGATAAGGCTCTTATATAATGTTTTTAGATTTCACCCTTTGGGGGTGAGTTATTAAACAAAAAGCTACAAATAAAGCCTAATCGATACGGTTTTTTGCATACAGGTAGCCCCTAAAATATTAATAAAAATATTTTAGCAAAAACCACCCCTTTGTGTTTGGGGGTGAGTTAAGGGTAAAAATGTAAAAATTAAAAAAAAACAAAATTAACCAAATTTAAATATGTTGTGTATTTTAGTGCGTAGATAAGGCTCTTATATAATGTTTTTAGATTTCACCCTTTGGGGGTGAGTTATTAAACAAAAAGCTACAAATAAAGCCTAATCGATACGGTTTCTTGCATATAGGTAGCCTCTAAAATATTAATAAAAAATATTTTAGTAAAAACCACCCCTTTGTATTTGGGGGTGACTTAAGGGTAAAAATGTAAAAATTAAAAAAAAAACAAAATTAACCAAATTTAATTATGTTGTGTATTTTAGAGCGTGGATAAGGCTCTTATATAATTTTTTTAGATTTCACCCTTTGGGGGTGAGTTATTAAACAAAAATCTACAAATAAAGCCTAATCGATACGGTTTTTTGCATATAGGTAGCCCATAATATATTAATAAAAAATATTTTAGCAAAAACCACTCCTTTGTATTTGGGGGTGAGTTAAGGGTAAAAATGTAAAAATTAAAAAAAAATACCCAAATTTAAATATGTTGTGTATTTTAGTGCGTAGATAAGGCTCTTATGTTCGTTTTTTAGATTTCACCCTTAAACAAAAATCTACAAATAAAGCCTAATCGATACGGTTTTTTGCATATAGGTAGCCCATAATATATTAATAAAAAATATTTTAGCAAAAACCACTCCTTTGTATTTGGGGGTGAGTTAAAGGTAAAAATGTAAAAACTAAAAAAAAATACCCAAATTTAAATATGTTGTGTATTTTAGTGCGTAGATAAGGCTCTTATATTCGTTTTTTAGATTTCACCCTTTGGGGGTAAGTTTTTAAACAAAAATCTACAAATAAAGCCTAATCGATACGGTTTTTTGCATATAGGTAGCCCCTAAAATATTAATAAAAAATATTTTAGCAAAAACCACCCCTTTGTATTTGGAGGTGAGTTAAGGGTAAAAATGTAAAAATTAAAAAAAAAATAACCAAATTTAAATATGTTGTGTATTTTAGTGCGTAGATAAGGCTCTTATATTCGTTTTTTAGATTTTACCCTTAAACAAAAATCTACAAATAAAGCCTAATCGATACGGTTTTTTGCATATAGGTAGCCCATAATATATTAATAAAAAATATTTTAGCAAAAACCACTCCTTTGTATTTGGGGGTGAGTTAAGGGTAAAAATGTTAAAATTAAAAAAAAATACCCAAATTTAAATATGTTGTGTATTTTAGTGCGTAGATAAGGCTCTTATATTAGTTTTTTAGATTTCACCCTTTGGGGGTGAGTTATTAAACAAAATGCTACAAATAAAGCCTAATCGATACGGTTTTTGGCATATAGGTAGCCCCTAAAATATTAATAAAAAATGTTTTAGCAAAAACCACCCCTTTATATTTGGGGGTGAGTTAGGGGTAAAAATGTAAAAATTAAAAAAAAAAAATTAATCAAATTTGAATATGTTGTGTATTTTAGTGCGTAGATAAGGCTCTTATATTCGTTTTTTAGATTTCACTCTTTGGGGGTAAGTTATTAACAAAAATCTACAAATAAAACTAATCGATACGGTTTTTGCATATAGGTAGCCCCTAAAATATTAATAAAAAATATTTTAGCAAAAAACACACCTTTGTATTTGGGGGTGAATTAAGGGTAAAAACGTAAAAAATAAAAATAAACAAAAATTAACCTAATTTAAATAATTGAAAATTTATCACATTTACTACAAATATTGTATGTATTTCAATGCGTACATAAGGACCATATATTTCTTTTTTTTTTAATTTTACCCTTAGAGGGTGAGTTTTTAACGTTTGTAAAAAAATGTTACTGAATTCCTATAATTACCATTAAATCTACAGTCATGTGGTTTACAATAAAAAAAATATATTACCATAAAGAACTAAGAAATAAATACTTTTTCCTTATCAAAAACACCCCTAAAGTGTACAAAAAAAAAATACACATACAGTCAGATCGAAATGGGTTTTTGCGTGCAAGTACCCACTATAATAAAAATAAAACTTATTTAAATAAAATCCACCCCTTTGAATTAAGAGGTGAGTTAAGAGTAAAAATGTAAAAAATAAAAATAAAGAAAAATTTTTCACATTTGGATATAAATAAACAAAAATTTATCACATTTAGGTATATTGTGTATATCAATGCGTACAAAAGGCCCCTATATTACTTTCTTGGATTTTACTCTTTGGGGGTGACTATTTAACTTTTATAAAAAAAGGTTTTTACATTTCCATAAGTGTCTTCGAATCGATTGACAAGCGGTTTACAATAAAAAAATATATTATAATAATTATGAAAAACAAACACCACTTACTTGAAAAAGCCACCCCTAAAATTGACAAAAAAAACAAATACAGTCAGATTAATATAGGTTGTAGCGTGCAAGTACCCTTTGAAATAGAAATAAAGATAATTTAAACAGCGAAGGAACTGGCTTACCTCGGCCTATGATTAGAAAACAGTTTCCTGTATAACTTGCATTCGCCATAACTATAAATAAATCACAAGGACAAACGTTTGACAAAGTAGGCATATACCTGGATGGGCCATGTTTTGTGCATGGCCAATTGCATGTAGCTATGAGTCGAGTGGGGTTAGGAGAAAATTTAAAAATATATATAACAAACGGACCTCAACAAGGGAAATATAACTAACGCAATGGAAGGACGTTTACCAGAAATGTCGTATTTCGGAATGTTGTAGCAAATAATACACGGCCACATACTATGCAACATAACGCAGATGAACCATTGCAACCTATTATTCTACAAATCTACGACGAATGGAATGATGATTTCGACTGGAATACACTTCCAGAATTTGAAGACAAATTTCTCGGCAATCCTCTTCCAATAATAAGAAGTATTCAACCGTTCTATACCGATTCACAATTAAGGCGGCAAGTATCCACCATGGAGAAGCCTGGTACGTCTGGACTTAATTTTAAACAAACGACACCACACTTACAAATCTCAAGTGACGATGACGAAGATTCTTTATAAAACCTTTTATATTTACTAAATTGAAAAACATATGTTAAAACAATTTAATAAATGTTATGTTTCTAATTGTGACAAGTGTTTTTAATATAATCCATATCATATATAACAACTTACACCGTGTTAAGCCTGAAATAATCAATTTAGCTCAAATTCTATTACGTTAGGTCCAAAAGATCAGTTTGGTTTTAAAAACTATACAACCAGAAATTCGACAAATATTGGCGGCGGTACTTTCAGGGCGCGTATTTTTATACCCGCTAACGGAGACCTTGAGCTATAGAAAAAATTTTCTATGCGCGCCGAAGGCGCGCATGTACTTTATAGATTTTGACCTGGGAAATTTAAAAATCAACACCAAAACTTTCTACACCCCCTACAACCCCCTTAAAAATAGCCAAATACAACAAATTTTAACAACCACTAAATTCAAAATCGTCTCATAACGTTAAAAAATTTTTTCAAAATTTTACACCTCAAAAAGAAACTCCGAAATTCTCTTAGCTTTCGTTTTTCATTGGTCCAGAGCGCATGCGCATGCGCGTCTGACCTGTACATTTTCCCCACCAAACGTCCATAGATCACGGTAACTAAAGGGCGGACAATCATCAAACAACTTCTAAAGTGCTTAGGTCATGCTCCCCCGACATATGAAAAAAAAAACAGATTTTTATCTCAATTAGATCTAAAAGTCACTTCCCCCACCACCCGGACCACTAATGCGGACTTTGAGCTGGATAAAAGTCACAAAGTCATGATTAAAATTTTAAAGTTTTTTTAACTTAATCGATAGACATGCGCGTAAGATTAAAAAAATAATTTTTATAAATGTGGAATGACCACCCCTTCTATTCGAAAAACAACCCTAAAATTGACAAAATAAACCAAAATCTACAAATAAAGCCTAATCGATACGGTTTTTTGCATATACGTAGCCCCTAAAATATTAATAAAAAATATTAATACAAAAACCACCCCTGTGTATTAGGGGGTGAGTAAAGGGTAAAAACGAAAAAAATTAAAAAAAATAAAAATTAACCAAATTTAAATATGTTGTGTATTTTAGTGTGCAGATAAGGCCTCTATGTTGTTTTTTTAGATTTCACCCTTAGGGGGTGAGTTTTTAACGTATTTAAAAAACCACTAAATTCAAAAAATTCAAACAATGTCAAAGATGTTTTTTAAAAATTTTAGACCTCAAAAAGAAACTCCGAAATTCTCTTAGCTTTCGTTTTTCATTGGTCCAGAGCGCATGCGCATGCGCGTCTGACCTGTACATTTTCCCCATCAAACGTCCATAGATCACGGTAACTAAAGGGCGTACAATCATCAAACAACTTCTAAAGTGCTTAGGTCATGCTCCCCCGACATATGAAAAAAAAAAAACAGATTTTTATCTCAATTAGATCTAAAAGTCACTTCCCCCACCACCCGGACCACTAATGCGGACTTTGAGCTGGATAAAAGTCACAAAGTCATGATTAAATTTTTAAAGTTTTTTTATCTTAATCGATAGACATGCGCGTAAGATTAAAAAATTAATTTTTATAAATGTGGAATGACCACCCCATCTATTCGAAAAACAACCCTAAAATTGACAAAAAAAAACAAAATCTACAAATAAAGCCTAATCGATACGGTTTTTTGCATATACGTAGCCCCTAAAATATTAATAAAAAATATTATAACAAAAACCACCCCTGTGTATTAGGGGGTGAGTAAAGGGCAAAAACGTAAAAAATAAAAAAAAATAAAAATTAACCAAATTTAAATATGTTGTGTATTTTAGTGTGCAGATAAGGCCTCTATGTTGTTTTTTTAGATTTCACCCTTAGGGGGTGAGTTTTTAACGTATTTAAAGAACCACTAAATTCAAAAAATTCAAACAATGTCAAAGATGTTTTTTAAAAATTTTAGAACTCAAAAAGAAACTCCGAAATTCTCTTAGCTTTCGTTTTTCATTGGCCTGGTGCGCATGCGCAGTTGCGTCTAACCTGTACATTTTCCCCACTTTGAGCTGGATAAAAGTCACAAAGTCATGATCAAATTTTTAATGATTTTTTAACTTAATCGATAGACATGCGCGTAAGATTAAAATAACAATTTCTATAAATGTGGAATGACCACCCCTTCTATTCGAAAAACAACCCTAAAATTAACAAAAAAAAACAAAATCTACAAATAAAGCCTAATCGATACGGTTTTTTGCATATACGTAGCCCCTAAAATATTAATAAAAAATAGTTTAGCAAAAACCACCCCTTTGTATTTGGGGGTGAGTTAAGGGTAAAAATGTAAAAATTAAAAAAAACAAAATTAACCAAATTTAAATATGTTGTGTATTTTAGTGCGTAGATAAGGCTTTTATATTATGTTTTTAAATTTCACCCTTTGGGGGTGAGTTATTAAACAAAAATCTACAAATAAAGCCTAATCGATACGGTTTTTTGCATATAGGTAGCCCCTAAAATATTCATAAAAAATATTTTAGCAAAAACCACCCCTTTGTATTTGGGGGTGAGTTAAGGGTAAAAATGTAACAATTTAAAAAAAAACAAAATTAACCAAATTTAAATATGTTGTGTGTTTTAGTGCGTAGATAAGGCTTTTATATTATGTTTTTAAATTTCACCCTTTGGGGTTGAGTTATTAAACAAAAATCTACAAATAAAGCCTAATCGATACGGTTTTTTGCATATAGGTAGCCCATAATATATTAATAAAAAATATTTTAGCAAAAACCACCCCTTTGTATTTGGGGGTGAGTTAAGGGTAAAAATGAAAAAATTAACAAAAAAAACAAATTAATCAAATTTAAATATGTTGTGTATTTTAGTGCGTAGATAAGGCTTTTATATTATGTTTTTAAATTTCACCCTTTGGGGGTGAGTTATTAAACAAAAATCTATAAATAAAGCCTAATCGATACGGTTTTTTGCATATAGGTAGCCCCTAAAATATTCATAAAAAATATTTTAGCAAAAACCACCCCTTTGTTTTTGGGGGTGAGTTAAGGGTAAAAATGTAACAATTAAAAAAAAAACCAAAATTAACCAAATTTAAATATGTTGTGTATTTTAGTGCGTAGATAAGGCTTTTATATTATGTTTTTAAATTTCACCCTTTGGGGGTGAGTTATTAAACAAAAATCTACAAATAAAGCCTAATCGATACGGTTTTTTGCATATAGGTAGCCCATAATATATTAATAAAAAATATTTTAGCAAAAACCACCCCTTTGTATTTGGGGGTGAGTTAAGGGTAAAAATGAAAAAATTGACAAAAAATAACCAAATTTAAATATGTTGTGTATTTTAGTGCGTAGATAAGGCTCTTGCATTAGTTTTTTACATTTCACCCTTTGGGGGTAGGTTATTAAACAAAAATCTACAAATAAAGTCTAATCGATACGGTTTTTTGCATACAGGTAGCCCCTAAAATAGTAATAAAAAATATTTTAGTAAAAACCACCCCTTTGTATTTGGGGGTGACTTAAGGGTAAAAATGTAAAAATTAAAAAAAAAACAAAATTAACCAAATTTAAATATGTTGTGTATTTTAGAGCGTAGATAAGGCTCTTATATAATTTTTTTAGATTTCACCCTTTGGGGGTGAGTTATTAAACAAAAATCTACAAATAAAGCCTAATCGATACGGTTTTTTGCATATAGGTAGCCCATAATATATTAATAAAAAATATTTTAGCAAAAACCATCCCTTTGTATTTGGGGGTGAGTTAAGGGTAAAAATGAAAAAATTAACAAAAAAAACAAATTAATCAAATTTAAATATGTTGTGTATTTTAGTGCGTAGATAAGACTCTTATATTCGTTTTTTAGATTACACCCTTTGGGGGTAAGTTTTTAAACAAAAATCTACAAATAAAGCCTAATCGATACGGTTTTTTGCATATAGGTAGCCCCTAAAATATTAATAAAAAATATTTTAGCAAAAACCACCCCTTTGTATTTGGGGGTGAGTTAAGGGTAAAAATGTAAAAATTAAAAAAAATAACCAAATTTAAATATGTTGTGTATTTTAGTGCGTAGATAAGGCTCTTGCATTAGTTTTTTAGATTTCACCCTTTGGGGGTAAGTTATTAAACAAAAAGCTACAAATAAAGCCTAATCGATACCGTTTCTTGCATATAGGTAGCCTCTAAAATATTAATAAAAAATATTTTAGTAAAAACTACCCTTTTGTATTTGGGGGTGACTTAAGGGTAAAAATGTAAAAATTAAAAAAAAAAAAAATTTACCAAATTTAAATATGTTGTGTATTTTAGTGCGTAGATAAGGCTCTTATATAATGTTTTTAGATTTCACCCTTTGGGGGTAAGTTATTAAACAAAATACTACAAATAAAGCCTAATCGATACGGTTTTTGGCATATAGGTAGCCCCTAAAATATTAATAAAAAATGTTTTAGCAAAAACCACCCCTTTATATTTGGGGGTGAGTTAGGGGTAAAAATGTAAAAATTAAAAAAAAAAAACAAAAATAATCAAATTTGAATATGTTGTGTATTTTAGTGCGTAGATAAAGCTCTTATATTTGTTTTTTAGATTTTACCCTTTGGGGGTAAGTTATTAAACAAAAATCTACAAATAAAACTAATCGATACGGTTTTTGCATATAGGTAGCCCTTAAAATATTAATAAAAAATATTTTAGCAAAAAACACCCCTTTGTATTTGGGGGTGAATTAAGGGTAAAAACGTAAAAAATAAAAATAAACAAAAATTAACCTAATTTAAATAATTGAAAATTTATCACATTTACTACAAATATTGTATGTATTTCAATGCGTACATAAGGACCATATATTTCTTTTTTTTAATTTTACCCTTAGAGGGTAAGTTTTTAGCGTTTGTAAAAAAATGTTACTGGATTCCTATAATTACCATTAAATCTACAGTCATGTGGTTTACAATAAAATAAATATATTACCATAAAGAACTAAGAACTAAATACTTTTTCCTTATCAAAAACACCCCTAAAGTGTACAAAAAAAAATACACATACAGTCACATCGATTTGGGTTTCTGCGTGCAAGTACCCACTAAAATAAAAACAAAAATTATTTAAAAAAAACATTTTGCATTAAGGGGTGAGTTATGGGTAAAAACGTAAAAAATAAAAATAACAAAAATTTACCACATTCAGGTATATTGTGTATTTCAATGCGTACATAAAGCCCCTATATTACTTTTTTAGATTTTACACTTAGGTGGTAAGTTATTAGTTTTTGTAAACAAACATTTTTTGATTGCTATTTTTGTCTTCGAATCAATAGATAAGTCGTGATACATAATGAAAAAAATAATAATACCATAAAAAAATAACCACCCTTGCTTTAATTATACCCGCTAACGGAGACCTTGAGCTATAGAAAAAATTTTCTATGCGCGCCGAAGGCGCGCATGTACTTTATAGATTTTGACCTGGGAAATTTAAAAATCAACACCAAAACTTTCTACACCCCCTACAACCCCCTTAAAAATAGCCAAATACAACAAATTTTAACAACCACTAAATTCAAAATCGTCTCATAACGTTAAAAAATTTTTTCAAAATTTTACACCTCAAAAAGAAACTCCGAAATTCTCTTAGCTTTCGTTTTTCATTGGTCCAGAGCGCATGCGCATGCGCGTCTGACCTGTACATTTTCCCCACCAAACGTCCATAGATCACGGTAACTAAAGGGCGGACAATCATCAAACAACTTCTAAAGTGCTTAGGTCATGCTCCCCCGACATATGAAAAAAAAAACAGATTTTTATCTCAATTAGATCTAAAAGTCACTTCCCCCACCACCCGGACCACTAATGCGGACTTTGAGCTGGATAAAAGTCACAAAGTCATGATTAAAATTTTAAAGTTTTTTTAACTTAATCGATAGACATGCGCGTAAGATTAAAAAAATAATTTTTATAAATGTGGAATGACCACCCCTTCTATTCGAAAAACAACCCTAAAATTGACAAAAAAAAACAAAATCTACAAATAAAGCCTAATCGATACGGTTTTTTGCATATACGTAGCCCCTAAAATATTAATAAAAAATATTAATACAAAAACCACCCCTGTGTATTAGGGGGTGAGTAAAGGGTAAAAACGAAAAAAATTAAAAAAAATAAAAATTAACCAAATTTAAATATGTTGTGTATTTTAGTGTGCAGATAAGGCCTCTATGTTGTTTTTTTAGATTTCACCCTTAGGGGGTGAGTTTTTAACGTATTTAAAAAACCACTAAATTCAAAAAATTCAAACAATGTCAAAGATGTTTTTTAAAAATTTTAGACCTCAAAAAGAAACTCCGAAATTCTCTTAGCTTTCGTTTTTCATTGGTCCAGAGCGCATGCGCATGCGCGTCTGACCTGTACATTTTCCCCATCAAACGTCCATAGATCACGGTAACTAAAGGGCGTACAATCATCAAACAACTTCTAAAGTGCTTAGGTCATGCTCCCCCGACATATGAAAAAAAAAAACAGATTTTTATCTCAATTAGATCTAAAAGTCACTTCCCCCACCACCCGGACCACTAATGCGGACTTTGAGCTGGATAAAAGTCACAAAGTCATGATTAAATTTTTAAAGTTTTTTTATCTTAATCGATAGACATGCGCGTAAGATTAAAAAATTAATTTTTATAAATGTGGAATGACCACCCCATCTATTCGAAAAACAACCCTAAAATTGACAAAAAAAAACAAAATCTACAAATAAAGCCTAATCGATACGGTTTTTTGCATATACGTAGCCCCTAAAATATTAATAAAAAATATTATAACAAAAACCACCCCTGTGTATTAGGGGGTGAGTAAAGGGCAAAAACGTAAAAAATAAAAAAAAATAAAAATTAACCAAATTTAAATATGTTGTGTATTTTAGTGTGCAGATAAGGCCTCTATGTTGTTTTTTTAGATTTCACCCTTAGGGGGTGAGTTTTTAACGTATTTAAAGAACCACTAAATTCAAAAAATTCAAACAATGTCAAAGATGTTTTTTAAAAATTTTAGAACTCAAAAAGAAACTCCGAAATTCTCTTAGCTTTCGTTTTTCATTGGCCTGGTGCGCATGCGCAGTTGCGTCTAACCTGTACATTTTCCCCACTTTGAGCTGGATAAAAGTCACAAAGTCATGATCAAATTTTTAATGTTTTTTTAACTTAATCGATAGACATGCGCGTAAGATTAAAATAACAATTTCTATAAATGTGGAATGACCACCCCTTCTATTCGAAAAACAACCCTAAAATTAACAAAAAAAAACAAAATCTACAAATAAAGCCTAATCGATACGGTTTTTTGCATATACGTAGCCCCTAAAATATTAATAAAAAATAGTTTAGCAAAAACCACCCCTTTGTATTTGGGGGTGAGTTAAGGGTAAAAATGTAAAAATTAAAAAAAACAAAATTAACCAAATTTAAATATGTTGTGTATTTTAGTGCGTAGATAAGGCTTTTATATTATGTTTTTAAATTTCACCCTTTGGGGGTGAGTTATTAAACAAAAATCTACAAATAAAGCCTAATCGATACGGTTTTTTGCATATAGGTAGCCCCTAAAATATTCATAAAAAATATTTTAGCAAAAACCACCCCTTTGTATTTGGGGGTGAGTTAAGGGTAAAAATGTAACAATTTAAAAAAAAACAAAATTAACCAAATTTAAATATGTTGTGTGTTTTAGTGCGTAGATAAGGCTTTTATATTATGTTTTTAAATTTCACCCTTTGGGGTTGAGTTATTAAACAAAAATCTACAAATAAAGCCTAATCGATACGGTTTTTTGCATATAGGTAGCCCATAATATATTAATAAAAAATATTTTAGCAAAAACCACCCCTTTGTATTTGGGGGTGAGTTAAGGGTAAAAATGAAAAAATTAACAAAAAAAACAAATTAATCAAATTTAAATATGTTGTGTATTTTAGTGCGTAGATAAGGCTTTTATATTATGTTTTTAAATTTCACCCTTTGGGGGTGAGTTATTAAACAAAAATCTATAAATAAAGCCTAATCGATACGGTTTTTTGCATATAGGTAGCCCCTAAAATATTCATAAAAAATATTTTAGCAAAAACCACCCCTTTGTTTTTGGGGGTGAGTTAAGGGTAAAAATGTAACAATTAAAAAAAAAACCAAAATTAACCAAATTTAAATATGTTGTGTATTTTAGTGCGTAGATAAGGCTTTTATATTATGTTTTTAAATTTCACCCTTTGGGGGTGAGTTATTAAACAAAAATCTACAAATAAAGCCTAATCGATACGGTTTTTTGCATATAGGTAGCCCATAATATATTAATAAAAAATATTTTAGCAAAAACCACCCCTTTGTATTTGGGGGTGAGTTAAGGGTAAAAATGAAAAAATTGACAAAAAATAACCAAATTTAAATATGTTGTGTATTTTAGTGCGTAGATAAGGCTCTTGCATTAGTTTTTTACATTTCACCCTTTGGGGGTAGGTTATTAAACAAAAATCTACAAATAAAGTCTAATCGATACGGTTTTTTGCATACAGGTAGCCCCTAAAATAGTAATAAAAAATATTTTAGTAAAAACCACCCCTTTGTATTTGGGGGTGACTTAAGGGTAAAAATGTAAAAATTAAAAAAAAAACAAAATTAACCAAATTTAAATATGTTGTGTATTTTAGAGCGTAGATAAGGCTCTTATATAATTTTTTTAGATTTCACCCTTTGGGGGTGAGTTATTAAACAAAAATCTACAAATAAAGCCTAATCGATACGGTTTTTTGCATATAGGTAGCCCATAATATATTAATAAAAAATATTTTAGCAAAAACCATCCCTTTGTATTTGGGGGTGAGTTAAGGGTAAAAATGAAAAAATTAACAAAAAAAACAAATTAATCAAATTTAAATATGTTGTGTATTTTAGTGCGTAGATAAGACTCTTATATTCGTTTTTTAGATTACACCCTTTGGGGGTAAGTTTTTAAACAAAAATCTACAAATAAAGCCTAATCGATACGGTTTTTTGCATATAGGTAGCCCCTAAAATATTAATAAAAAATATTTTAGCAAAAACCACCCCTTTGTATTTGGGGGTGAGTTAAGGGTAAAAATGTAAAAATTAAAAAAAATAACCAAATTTAAATATGTTGTGTATTTTAGTGCGTAGATAAGGCTCTTGCATTAGTTTTTTAGATTTCACCCTTTGGGGGTAAGTTATTAAACAAAAAGCTACAAATAAAGCCTAATCGATACCGTTTCTTGCATATAGGTAGCCTCTAAAATATTAATAAAAAATATTTTAGTAAAAACTACCCTTTTGTATTTGGGGGTGACTTAAGGGTAAAAATGTAAAAATTAAAAAAAAAAAAAAATTACCAAATTTAAATATGTTGTGTATTTTAGTGCGTAGATAAGGCTCTTATATAATGTTTTTAGATTTCACCCTTTGGGGGTAAGTTATTAAACAAAATACTACAAATAAAGCCTAATCGATACGGTTTTTGGCATATAGGTAGCCCCTAAAATATTAATAAAAAATGTTTTAGCAAAAACCACCCCTTTATATTTGGGGGTGAGTTAGGGGTAAAAATGTAAAAATTAAAAAAAAAAAACAAAATTAATCAAATTTGAATATGTTGTGTATTTTAGTGCGTAGATAAAGCTCTTATATTTGTTTTTTAGATTTTACCCTTTGGGGGTAAGTTATTAAACAAAAATCTACAAATAAAACTAATCGATACGGTTTTTGCATATAGGTAGCCCTTAAAATATTAATAAAAAATATTTTAGCAAAAAACACCCCTTTGTATTTGGGGGTGAATTAAGGGTAAAAACGTAAAAAATAAAAATAAACAAAAATTAACCTAATTTAAATAATTGAAAATTTATCACATTTACTACAAATATTGTATGTATTTCAATGCGTACATAAGGACCATATATTTCTTTTTTTTAATTTTACCCTTAGAGGGTAAGTTTTTAGCGTTTGTAAAAAAATGTTACTGGATTCCTATAATTACCATTAAATCTACAGTCATGTGGTTTACAATAAAATAAATATATTACCATAAAGAACTAAGAACTAAATACTTTTTCCTTATCAAAAACACCCCTAAAGTGTACAAAAAAAAATACACATACAGTCACATCGATTTGGGTTTCTGCGTGCAAGTACCCACTAAAATAAAAACAAAAATTATTTAAAAAAAACATTTTGCATTAAGGGGTGAGTTATGGGTAAAAACGTAAAAAATAAAAATAACAAAAATTTACCACATTCAGGTATATTGTGTATTTCAATGCGTACATAAAGCCCCTATATTACTTTTTTAGATTTTACACTTAGGTGGTAAGTTATTAGTTTTTGTAAACAAACATTTTTTGATTGCTATTTTTGTCTTCGAATCAATAGATAAGTCGTGATACATAATGAAAAAAATAATAATACCATAAAAAAATAACCACCCTTGCTTTAAAAACACTACCCCTAAAATGTGACTAAATAAAGAAAATCTACAAATACAGTTAGTTCGATATGGGTTTTTGCGTGCAAGTACCCACTAAAATAAAAACAAAACTTATTTAAATAAAATCCACCCCTTTGCATTAAGAGGTGAGTTAAGGGTAAAAATGTAAAAAATAAAAATAAACAAAAATTTATCACATTTAGGTATAAATAAACAAAAATTTATCACATTTATGTATATTGTGTATATCAATGCGTACAAAGAGCCCCTATATTACTTTTTTGGATTTCACTCTTTGGGGGTGACTATTTAACTTTTATAAAAAAAGGTTTTTACATTTCCATAAGTTTCTTCGAATCGATTGTCAAGTGGTTTACAAAAAGAAAAAATATTATAATAATTATAAAAACAAACACCACTTACTTAAAAAAGCCACCCTTAAAATTGACAAAAAAATTACAAATACAGTCAGATTAATATAGGTTTTAGCGTGCAAGTACCCTTTGAAATAGAAATAAAGATAATTTAAACAAAATTCACCTCTTATCATTAAGGGGTGAGTTAAAGGTAAAAACGTAAAGAATTTAAAAAAAGGAAAATTTACCACATTTACTTATATTGTGTTTTTCAGTGCATACATAAGGCCCCTATTTTACTTTTTAGAATCTTACCATTAGGGGGTGAGTTTTTAACGTTTGAAAAAAAAAGATTATTGAATTATGAAATGGTCATCGAATATATAACCAAGTGGTTTACAGTAACAAAAAATATTACCATAAAAAAATACCCCTTCTTTAATAGTAACAACAAAATCAAAATCGAAATTTATAAAATGCAACCCACAATACACTTATGTGTATTAATACTGCATAACTTTTACGAAGTACAGCGTTAGAAGAAAAAAGTAAAATGAAAATCAATATTGCCTAACTGAGACAAAGTACGACGTTCAAAACCACTGCAACCTATTATTCCACAAATCTACGACGAATGGAATGATGATTTCGACTGGAATACACTTGCAGAATTTGAAGACAATTTTCTCGGCAATCCTCTTCTAATAATAACAAGTATTCAACCGTTCTATGCCGATTCACAATTAAGGCGGCGAGTATCCACCATGGAGAAGCCTGGTACGTCTGGACTTAATATTAAACAAACGACAACACACTTACAAATCTCAAGTGACGATGACGAAGATTCTTTATAAAACTTTTATATTTACTAAATTGAAAAACGCATGTTAAAACAATTTAATAAATGATTTGTTTTTAATTGTGACAAGTGTTTTTAATATAATCCATATCATACATAACAACTTACACCGTGTTAAGCCTGAAATAATCAATTTGGCTCAAATTCTATTACGTTAGGTCCAAAAGATCAGTTTGGTTTTAAAAACTATGCAACCAGAAATTCGACAAAAATTGGCGGCGGTACTTTCAGGGCGCGTATTTTTCACCCGCTAATAGGGAACGTGAGCTGGGTTTAGACCGTCGTGAGACAGGTTAGTTTTACCCTACTGATGACTCGTCGTTGCGATAGTAATCCTGCTCAGTACGAGAGGAACCGCAGGTTCGGACATTTGGTTCACGCACTCGCTCGAGCGGGCGGTGGTGCGAAGCTACCATCCGTGGGATTATGCCTGAACGCCTCTAAGGCCGTATCCTTTCTAGTCAAAGGTGGCAACGATACCTTTAGGAGTTTCGAGAGTCGACAGGCTCAAAACAATGTGACTTTACTAGGCGTTTAACGCTTGCGTACGAACGTCGCACGAGCCCTATTTGCCGTGTGAAGCCACCGATCGGCGGCGGGATCGATCCTTGCCACGTCCGACCAGGCTTCTAGACGGTCAATTATGGGTACATTGTTGTTCGACGTCGAAACTCGGAATTGTCTGTAGACGACTTACGTACCTGGCAGGGTGTTGTACTCGGTAGAGCAGTTTCCACGCTGCGATCTGTTGAGACTCAGCCCTCAGCTTGGGGATTCGTCTTGTCGGCGAGACGAGACCCCGTCAACGTTTAGAAAGCTGAGTGGATAAAAAATATACCCAGCCAGGTACACATTGTTTATATAAAAATTTCTAGTATGCAATGCAACTTGGGCTAATAACCAACATGAACTTACTATATTTTATTATTACATACGTACCTGGCAAGGTGTTGTATTCGGTAGAGCTGTTTCTACGCTGCGATCTGTTAAGACAGACTCAGCTTGGAGATTCGTCTTGTCGGTGAGACGAGACTCCGTCAACGTTTAGAAAGCTGAGAGGATAAAACAATACACAGCCAGGTACACATTGTTTATATAAAAATTTCTAGTATGCAATGCAACTTGGGCTAATAACCAACATGAACTTACTCTATTTTATTATTACATACGTACCTGGCAAGGTGTTGTATTCGGTAGAGCTGTTTCTACGCTGCGATCTGTTAAGACAGACTCAGCTTGGAGATTCGTCTTGTCGGTGAGACGAGACTCCGTCAACGTTTAGTAGAAAGCTGAGAGAATAAAACAATACACAGCCAGGTACACATTGTTTAATAAATATTACTAGTATGCAATGCAACTTGGGCTAACCAACATGAACTTACTCTATTTTATCATTACAAATAAATTTACCTCTCTAAAAACTCTCACTCTTCTCACCACAATTTAATACACTTTAGTAGTGTACAGCCTTATTTCTCTCAAGTAACAAAAAGACGATGGTGTGGTTGGTGATAGTGATAGAAACCAACTAGTCTTAAAGAGTATGAGTAATAGAGTCAGAGATGAATAATACAAGAGAGAGGAAAGAAAGAGAAAGAAAAAGAAGACAGAGAGAAAGAAAGAAATTAAAAGAAAAAGAAGATAGATGATAGAGAGAGAGAGAGAGAGAGAGGAGGAAGAGTAGAAGAAAGCCAGCAAATTTATTCGAACGACATACTTCGTTCTACGGACTTAGCACATAGCTCTCGCCTAGCACATAGCTCTCGCCTAGCACATAGCTCTCGCCTAGCACATAGCTCTCGCCTAGCACATAGCTCTCGCCTAGCACATAGCGCTCGCCTTGCACCATTCACTGCTTAATAACTACTGCATATAATAAAGTCACGATTGCTCATGTGGTAAAATAGTAATGACACAATCATTTTGTTTAAAGGTATGCAACCAACATTACACAAAACGCGCGCTAAAGTTGCCTAAAACCACGAAGTACTACGTATACTTTAATTGTAACGCAACTGGTTTCACAGTAAACGTGTATGAAAATTGCCTATATTCAAGAAGTACTACATTTGTTTAAATATTGTATTACTGTTACGAAGTACGACGTTTAAATATTATGAATTATTTTTAGTTGTATATAAAATCATAGCTATTTTTGTAAATTAATAATGCAACCCGCAATACACCAAATGTGTATTAATATTGCCTAACTTGTACGAAGTACAACGTTCATTTGAGTGCATTAAGTATGGTGCTCTGTGTGATGAAATACGACGTTCATGTGACCATAAAGTAACAAACGAAGTACGGCGCTCACAAATGCAGCACTCAAAATTATTGTTTCATTGCACGACGTTTGCTTTGTTTCTGACTGCGACGAAATGCAGCGTTCATTTGACTTTGTACATAGTACAGACGAAGTACGACGTTTGCGAAGTACGGCACTCAAAATCGTGATTTTCATGTACGACGTTTATTTGCACGTCCTGCCGACTGCGACGGAGTACAGCGTTCAATTGACTTTGTACATAGTACAGACAAAGTACGACGTTTGCGAAGTACGGCACTCAAAATCGTAATTTTCTTGTACGACGTTTATTTGCACGTGCTGTCGACTGCGACGAAGTTAAGCGTTCATTTGACTTTGTACATAGTACAGACGAAGTACGACGTTTTCGAAGTACGGCACTCAAAATCGTGATTTTCTTGTACGACGTTTATTTGCACGTGCTGCCGACTGCGACGGAGTACAGCGTTCAATTGACTTTGTGCATAGTACAGACGAAGTACGACGTTTGCGAAGTACGGCACTCAAAATCATGATTTTCTTGTAAGACGTTTATTTGCAGTTGCTTCCGACTGCGACGAAGTACAGCGTTCAATTGACTTTGTACATAGTACAGACGAAGTACGACGTTCAAGAATACTAAAGAATTTTATTTGTGTTGTATATAATGAAAAAACAGCAAATTTTTTTGCAAATTACGTATCTGTAAATAAATGTAAACATTTAGCAACTAATCAAAATTGTTTTTTTTGCCTAGATATTAAAGTAAAACATAAAAATACATTAAATTTATAAAATGCAACCCGCAGCACACTAGATGTGCATTAATATTGCATAACCTTCACGAAGTACGACGTCCAAAAATATTAATTTTTTTTTATATTGAGGTTAAAAGTGAGAAAACATAAATTAATAATAATGCAACCTGCAATACACTTAATATGTACTGATCTTGCATAACCTTTACGAAGTACTACGTTCAAATATAAATTAATATTATTGTGACCCGCAATACACTAAATTTGTATCAATATTGCATAACCTACACGAAGTACGACGTTCAAGAATATTAAAGAATTTTATTTGTGTTGTATATAATAAAAAAACAGCAAATTTTTTTGCAAATTACGTATCTGTAAATAAATGTAAACATTCAGCAACTAATCAAAAGTGTTTTTTTGCCTAGACATTAAAGTAAATCATAAGAATACATTAAATTTATAAAATGCAACCCGCAGCACAACAGATGTGCATCAATATTGCATAACTGTTACGAAGTACGACGTCCAAAAATTTTAATTTTTTTTTTATATGAAGGTAAAAAGTGAGAAAACATAAATTAATAATAATGCAACCTGCAATACACTTAATGTGTACTGATGTTGCATAACCTTCACGAAGTACTACGTTCAAATATAAATTAATATTATTGCGACCCGCAATACACTAAATTTGTATCAATATTGCATAACTTACACGAAGTACGACGTTTAAAAATATTAAATGTTTTATTTGTAGTTTGCATATAATAAAAAAAAAAACAAATTTTTATGTAAATTACGTATCTATAAATAAACGTACACATTTAACAATTAAATAAACATAGTATTTTGGCCTAGATATTAAATTAAAACATAAAAATGCATAATATTTATTAAAATGCAACTTGCAATACACCAAATGTGTATTAATATTGCATAACCTTTACGAAGTACGACGTTCACGAAGTACGTCGTTTACGAAGTGCGACGTTTACGAAGTACGTCGTTTACGAAGTGCGACGTTCACGAAGTACGTCGTTTACGAAGTGCGACGTTCACGAAGTACGTCGTTTACGAAGTGCGACGTTCGCGAAGTACGACGTCTACATATTAGGGCACTCAAAATTATTGTTACGTTGTACGACATTCAGACGTTCCAACTGCGACTAACTACAGCATTCATTTGACTTTGCACATACGACGAACGAAGTACGACGTTTACGAAGTACGGCGCTTAAAATAATTTTGTTTTTATTAATTAATTATTTTTTTTAAAACAAACGTTTTTATAATTAAATTTTATAATGGTTTAAATATAAAATATGACTTTTTAATATTATCAATATTTAAAATATTTTCTCCCTTTTGTGTGTATGCCTTATAGTTATAGAGCTGTGCGCTTCGGTAGACGTCGCCTGTGGAGCTATGTCAGTGGAGCGGTGCGCACATCCAATACCGAGCGGCTGCCTCGATCGGTGTCGCGCTGGTATACATATGGTAGTGGTGTGTGTCGATGCGTTGAGTGAGGCGATATGAACGGTGTAACGGTTTAGTCGAAGTTTATCATAAATGACGACGACAAAACGACCGATTATGTATACGTTCTGCATTTGCTTCCAATTTATCGACGTTTATCGCACATTTCCGCTATCGAATTCGAATAGGGCTTTGCTTGCGAGATTGCTTTATTTTGTGATTTTGTGGCTCGCCCAGTTCCCCACAGCGAGATTGCGGATGCGGCAAAACGTATTCTCTTACGTTGGCGGTCCTTATGCAATCAAACTTTGTTGAACTAACAAATGTTTGTGATTTAAACAAACAAAAATAATAAATGCGTCAACTCTCTAATATCCGAGCGAGAATATTTATATAATATTCGTAACGTTTATGGATTCGAAAGAATTTCATAAATTCACGTCGCATTCAATCTTGCGAAGAGTGAAGAGAATGTTTGAACTTTTAAATCGGCAAAGGTAAAAAATAATATTATAAATATTATTATTATGCCTTTATTGACCGATATATGTGTTGTGGTGTTTAACGACTACGACGACGATGATGACGATACATTTATCTCTATATCGTACGAAGAAAAGAAGAAACAGCGTGGCGTTACTTTCTTATATGTTAGATATTTGTGAACTGCAGGACACATGAACATCGACATTTCGAACGCACATTGCGGTCCTCGGATATACTGTTCCCGGACCACTCCTGGCTGAGGGTCGTGTCAATTTCAAAGACTGCTCGGTTTTTGTCTTAAACACAGCGCACAATGTTGTGTAGACAATTACGTCGGAGCGTGTTGGGTGCAAATATGACGCGTTACTATAATTGTTAATTGATTGTCGGTTGTCATAATAAAATATTATGCAACGTAGACAACAATAAAAACAATATAAAAAATAACGCGGCATCCTAAAACGCAATAGCGGCTGACATTCTTATTAGTTTGTTGGTACAAGTTGGTTTAGACGTAGCACGTCCGATATTAAAAAGCAGCCACAACGCTTAAATTTCGAACGAAGCGATCGTCGTGTCCGAGACGTTAAAGTTGTTTATATGCATATTTTATGCACTATAATTAACAACAACACCACCCCTTTGTTTTTGGGGGTGAGTTAAGGGTAAAAATGTAACAATTAAAAAAAAAACCAAAATTAACCAAATTTAAATATGTTGTGTATTTTAATGCGTAGATAAGGCTTTTATATTATGTTTTTAAATTTCACCCTTTGGGGGTGAGTTATTAAACAAAAATCTACAAATAAAGCCTAATCGATACGGTTTTTTGCATATAGGTAGCCCATAATATATTAATAAAAAATATTTTAGCAAAAACCACCCCTTTGTATTTGGGGGTGAGTTAAGGGTAAAAATGAAAAAATTGACAAAAAATAACCAAATTTAAATATGTTGTGTATTTTAGTGCGTAGATAAGGCTCTTGCATTAGTTTTTTACATTTCACCCTTTGGGGGTAGGTTATTAAACAAAAATCTACAAATAAAGTCTAATCGATACGGTTTTTTGCATACAGGTAGCCCCTAAAATAGTAATAAAAAATATTTTAGTAAAAACCACCCCTTTGTATTTGGGGGTGACTTAAGGGTAAAAATGTAAAAATTAAAAAAAAAACAAAATTAACCAAATTTAAATATGTTGTGTATTTTAGAGCGTAGATAAGGCTCTTATATAATTTTTTTAGATTTCACCCTTTGGGGGTGAGTTATTAAACAAAAATCTACAAATAAAGCCTAATCGATACGGTTTTTTGCATATAGGTAGCCCATAATATATTAATCAAAAATATTTTAGCAAAAACCATCCCTTTGTATTTGGGGGTGAGTTAAGGGTAAAAATGAAAAAATTAACAAAAAAAACAAATTAATCAAATTTAAATATGTTGTGTATTTTAGTGCGTAGATAAGACTCTTATATTCGTTTTTTAGATTACACCCTTTGGGGGTAAGTTTTTAAACAAAAATCTACAAATAAAGCCTAATCGATACGGTTTTTTGCATATAGGTAGCCCCTAAAATATTAATAAAAAATATTTTAGCAAAAACCACCCCTTTGTATTTGGGGGTGAGTTAAGGGTAAAAATGTAAAAATTAAAAAAAATAACCAAATTTAAATATGTTGTGTATTTTAGTGCGTAGATAAGGCTCTTGCATTAGTTTTTTAGATTTCACCCTTTGGGGGTAAGTTATTAAACAAAAAGCTACAAATAAAGCCTAATCGATACCGTTTCTTGCATATAGGTAGCCTCTAAAATATTAATAAAAAATATTTTAGTAAAAACTACCCTTTTGTATTTGGGGGTGACTTAAGGGTAAAAATGTAAAAATTAAAAAAAAAAAAATTTACCAAATTTAAATATGTTGTGTATTTTAGTGCGTAGATAAGGCTCTTATATAATGTTTTTAGATTTCACCCTTTGGGGGTAAGTTATTAAACAAAATACTACAAATAAAGCCTAATCGATACGGTTTTTGGCATATAGGTAGCCCCTAAAATATTAATAAAAAATGTTTTAGCAAAAACCACCCCTTTATATTTGGGGGTGAGTTAGGGGTAAAAATGTAAAAATTAAAAAAAAAAAACAAAATTAATCAAATTTGAATATGTTGTGTATTTTAGTGCGTACATAAAGCCCCTATATTACTTTTTTAGATTTTACACTTAGGTGGTAAGTTATTAAACAAAAATCTACAAATAAAACTAATCGATACGGTTTTTGCATATAGGTAGCCCTTAAAATATTAATAAAAAATATTTTAGCAAAAAACACCCCTTTGTATTTGGGGGTGAATTAAGGGTAAAAACGTAAAAAATAAAAATAAACAAAAATTAACCTAATTTAAATAATTGAAAATTTTTCACATTTACTACAAATATTGTATGTATTTCAATGCGTACATAAGGACCATATATTTCTTTTTTTTAATTTTACCCTTAGAGGGTAAGTTTTTAGCGTTTGTAAAAAAATGTTACTGGATTCCTATAATTACCATTAAATCTACAGTCATGTGGTTTACAATAAAATAAATATATTACCATAAAGAACTAAGAACTAAATACTTTTTCCTTATCAAAAACACCCCTAAAGTGTACAAAAAAAAATACACATACAGTCACATCGATTTGGGTTTCTGCGTGCAAGTACCCACTAAAATAAAAACAAAAATTATTTAAAAAAAACATTTTGCATTAAGGGGTGAGTTATGGGTAAAAACGTAAAAAATAAAAATAACAAAAATTTACCACATTCAGGTATATTGTGTATTTCAATGCGTACATAAAGCCCCTATATTACTTTTTTAGATTTTACACTTAGGTGGTAAGTTATTAGTTTTTGTAAACAAACATTTTTTGATTGCTATTTTTGTCTTCGAATCAATAGATAAGTCGTGATACATAATGAAAAAAATAATAATACCATAAAAAAATAACCACCCTTGCTTTAAAAACACTACCCCTAAAATGTGACTAAATAAAGAAAATCTACAAATACAGTTAGTTCGATATGGGTTTTTGCGTGCAAGTACCCACTAAAATAAAAACAAAACTTATTTAAATAAAATCCACCCCTTTGCATTAAGAGGTGAGTTAAGGGTAAAAATGTAAAAAATAAAAATAAACAAAAATTTATCACATTTAGGTATAAATAAACAAAAATTTATCACATTTATGTATATTGTGTATATCAATGCGTACAAAGAGCCCCTATATTACTTTTTTGGATTTCACTCTTTGGGGGTGACTATTTAACTTTTATAAAAAAAGGTTTTTACATTTCCATAAGTTTCTTCGAATCGATTGTCAAGTGGTTTACAAAAAGAAAAAATATTATAATAATTATAAAAACAAACACCACTTACTTAAAAAAGCCACCCTTAAAATTGACAAAAAAATTACAAATACAGTCAGATTAATATAGGTTTTAGCGTGCAAGTACCCTTTGAAATAGAAATAAAGATAATTTAAACAAAATTCACCTCTTATCATTAAGGGGTGAGTTAAAGGTAAAAACGTAAAGAATTTAAAAAAAGGAAAATTTACCACATTTACTTATATTGTGTTTTTCAGTGCATACATAAGGCCCCTATTTTACTTTTTAGAATCTTACCATTAGGGGGTGAGTTTTTAACGTTTGAAAAAAAAAGATTATTGAATTATGAAATGGTCATCGAATATATAACCAAGTGGTTTACAGTAACAAAAAATATTACCATAAAAAAATACCCCTTCTTTAATAGTAACAACAAAATCAAAATCGAAATTTATAAAATGCAACCCACAATACACTTATGTGTATTAATACTGCATAACTTTTACGAAGTACAGCGTTAGAAGAAAAAAGTAAAATGAAAATCAATATTGCCTAACTGAGACAAAGTACGACGTTCAAAACCACTGCAACCTATTATTCCACAAATCTACGACGAATGGAATGATGATTTCGACTGGAATACACTTGCAGAATTTGAAGACAATTTTCTCGGCAATCCTCTTCTAATAATAACAAGTATTCAACCGTTCTATGCCGATTCACAATTAAGGCGGCGAGTATCCACCATGGAGAAGCCTGGTACGTCTGGACTTAATATTAAACAAACGACAACACACTTACAAATCTCAAGTGACGATGACGAAGATTCTTTATAAAACTTTTATATTTACTAAATTGAAAAACGCATGTTAAAACAATTTAATAAATGATTTGTTTTTAATTGTGACAAGTGTTTTTAATATAATCCATATCATACATAACAACTTACACCGTGTTAAGCCTGAAATAATCAATTTGGCTCAAATTCTATTACGTTAGGTCCAAAAGATCAGTTTGGTTTTAAAAACTATGCAACCAGAAATTCGACAAAAATTGGCGGCGGTACTTTCAGGGCGCGTATTTTTCACCCGCTAATAGGGAACGTGAGCTGGGTTTAGACCGTCGTGAGACAGGTTAGTTTTACCCTACTGATGACTCGTCGTTGCGATAGTAATCCTGCTCAGTACGAGAGGAACCGCAGGTTCGGACATTTGGTTCACGCACTCGCTCGAGCGGGCGGTGGTGCGAAGCTACCATCCGTGGGATTATGCCTGAACGCCTCTAAGGCCGTATCCTTTCTAGTCAAAGGTGGCAACGATACCTTTAGGAGTTTCGAGAGTCGACAGGCTCAAAACAATGTGACTTTACTAGGCGTTTAACGCTTGCGTACGAACGTCGCACGAGCCCTATTTGCCGTGTGAAGCCACCGATCGGCGGCGGGATCGATCCTTGCCACGTCCGACCAGGCTTCTAGACGGTCAATTATGGGTACATTGTTGTTCGACGTCGAAACTCGGAATTGTCTGTAGACGACTTACGTACCTGGCAGGGTGTTGTACTCGGTAGAGCAGTTTCCACGCTGCGATCTGTTGAGACTCAGCCCTCAGCTTGGGGATTCGTCTTGTCGGCGAGACGAGACCCCGTCAACGTTTAGAAAGCTGAGTGGATAAAAAATATACCCAGCCAGGTACACATTGTTTATATAAAAATTTCTAGTATGCAATGCAACTTGGGCTAATAACCAACATGAACTTACTATATTTTATTATTACATACGTACCTGGCAAGGTGTTGTATTCGGTAGAGCTGTTTCTACGCTGCGATCTGTTAAGACAGACTCAGCTTGGAGATTCGTCTTGTCGGTGAGACGAGACTCCGTCAACGTTTAGAAAGCTGAGAGGATAAAACAATACACAGCCAGGTACACATTGTTTATATAAAAATTTCTAGTATGCAATGCAACTTGGGCTAATAACCAACATGAACTTACTCTATTTTATTATTACATACGTACCTGGCAAGGTGTTGTATTCGGTAGAGCTGTTTCTACGCTGCGATCTGTTAAGACAGACTCAGCTTGGAGATTCGTCTTGTCGGTGAGACGAGACTCCGTCAACGTTTAGTAGAAAGCTGAGAGAATAAAACAATACACGGCCAGGTACACATTGTTTAATAAATATTACTAGTATGCAATGCAACTTGGGCTAACCAACATGAACTTACTCTATTTTATCATTACAAATAAATTTACCTCTCTAAAAACTCTCACTCTTCTCGCCACAATTTAATACACTTTAGTAGTGTACAGCCTTATTTCTCTCAAGTAACAAAAAGACGATGGTGTGGTTGGTGATAGTGATAGAAACCAACTAGTCTTAAAGAGTATGAGTAATAGAGTCAGAGATGAATAATACAAGAGAGAGGAAAGAAAGAGAAAGAAAAAGAAGACAGAGAGAAAGAAAGAAATTAAAAGGAAAAGAAGATAGATGATAGAGAGAGAGAGAGAGAGAGAGAGAGGAGGAAGAGTAGAAGAAAGCCAGCAAATTTATTCGAACGACATACTTCGTTCTACGGACTTAGCACATAGCTCTCGCCTAGCACATAGCTCTCGCCTAGCACATAGCGCTCGCCTTGCACCATTCACTGCTTAATAACTACTGCATATAATAAAGTCACGATTGCTCATGTGGTAAAATAGTAATGACACAATCATTTTGTTTAAAGGTATGCAACCAACATTACACAAAACGCGCGCTAAAGTTGCCTAAAACCACGAAGTACTACGTATACTTTAATTGTAACGCAACTGGTTTCACAGTAAACGTGTATGAAAATTGCCTATATTCAAGAAGTACTACATTTGTTTAAATATTGTATTACTGTTACGAAGTACGACGTTTAAATATTATGAATTATTTTTAGTTGTATATAAAATCATAGCTATTTTTGTAAATTAATAATGCAACCCGCAATACACCAAATGTGTATTAATATTGCCTAACTTGTACGAAGTACAACGTTCATTTGAGTGCATTAAGTATGGTGCTCTGTGTGATGAAATACGACGTTCATGTGACCATAAAGTAACAAACGAAGTACGGCGCTCACAAATGCAGCACTCAAAATTATTGTTTCATTGCACGACGTTTGCTTTGTTTCTGACTGCGACGAAATGCAGCGTTCATTTGACTTTGTACATAGTACAGACGAAGTACGACGTTTGCGAAGTACGGCACTCAAAATCGTGATTTTCATGTACGACGTTTATTTGCACGTCCTGCCGACTGCGACGGAGTACAGCGTTCAATTGACTTTGTACATAGTACAGACAAAGTACGACGTTTGCGAAGTACGGCACTCAAAATCGTAATTTTCTTGTACGACGTTTATTTGCACGTGCTGTCGACTGCGACGAAGTTAAGCGTTCATTTGACTTTGTACATAGTACAGACGAAGTACGACGTTTTCGAAGTACGGCACTCAAAATCGTGATTTTCTTGTACGACGTTTATTTGCACGTGCTGCCGACTGCGACGGAGTACAGCGTTCAATTGACTTTGTGCATAGTACAGACGAAGTACGACGTTTGCGAAGTACGGCACTCAAAATCATGATTTTCTTGTAAGACGTTTATTTGCAGTTGCTTCCGACTGCGACGAAGTACAGCGTTCAATTGACTTTGTACATAGTACAGACGAAGTACGACGTTCAAGAATACTAAAGAATTTTATTTGTGTTGTATATAATGAAAAAACAGCAAATTTTTTTGCAAATTACGTATCTGTAAATAAATGTAAACATTTAGCAACTAATCAAAATTGTTTTTTTTGCCTAGATATTAAAGTAAAACATAAAAATACATTAAATTTATAAAATGCAACCCGCAGCACACTAGATGTGCATTAATATTGCATAACCTTCACGAAGTACGACGTCCAAAAATATTTTTTTTTTATATTGAGGTTAAAAGTGAGAAAACATAAATTAATAATAATGCAACCTGCAATACACTTAATATGTACTGATCTTGCATAACCTTTACGAAGTACTACGTTCAAATATAAATTAATATTATTGTGACCCGCAATACACTAAATTTGTATCAATATTGCATAACCTACACGAAGTACGACGTTCAAGAATATTAAAGAATTTTATTTGTGTTGTATATAATAAAAAAACAGCAAATTTTTTTGCAAATTACGTATTTGTAAATAAATGTAAACATTCAGCAACTAATCAAAAGTGTTTTTTTGCCTAGACATTAAAGTAAATCATAAGAATACATTAAATTTATAAAATGCAACCCGCAGCACAACAGATGTGCATCAATATTGCATAACTGTTACAAAGTACGACGTCCAAAAATATTAAATTTTTTTTTATATGAAGGTAAAAAGTGAGAAAACATAAATTAATAATAATGCAACCTGCAATACACTTAATGTGTACTGATGTTGCATAACCTTCACGAAGTACTACGTTCAAATATAAATTAATATTATTGCGACCCGCAATACACTAAATTTGTATCAATATTGCATAACTTACACGAAGTACGACGTTTAAAAATATTAAATGTTTTATTTGTAGTTTGCATATAATAAAAAAAAAAAACAAATTTTTATGTAAATTACGTATCTATAAATAAACGTACACATTTAACAATTAAATAAACATAGTATTTTGGCCTAGATATTAAATTAAAACATAAAAATGCATAATATTTATTAAAATGCAACTTGCAATACACCAAATGTGTATTAATATTGCATAACCTTTACGAAGTACGACGTTCACGAAGTACGTCGTTTACGAAGTGCGACGTTTACGAAGTACGTCGTTTACGAAGTGCGACGTTCACGAAGTACGTCGTTTACGAAGTGCGACGTTCACGAAGTACGTCGTTTACGAAGTGCGACGTTCGCGAAGTACGACGTCTACATATTAGGGCACTCAAAATTATTGTTACGTTGTACGACATTCAGACGTTCCAACTGCGACTAACTACAGCATTCATTTGACTTTGCACATACGACGAACGAAGTACGACGTTTACGAAGTACGGCGCTTAAAATAATTTTGTTTTTATTAATTAATTATTTTTTTTAAAACAAACGTTTTTATAATTAAATTTTATAATGGTTTAAATATAAAATATGACTTTTTAATATTATCAATATTTAAAATATTTTCTCCCTTTTGTGTGTATGCCTTATAGTTATAGAGCTGTGCGCTTCGGTAGACGTCGCCTGTGGAGCTATGTCAGTGGAGCGGTGCGCACATCCAATACCGAGCGGCTGCCTCGATCGGTGTCGCGCTGGTATACATATGGTAGTGGTGTGTGTCGATGCGTTGAGTGAGGCGATATGAACGGTGTAACGGTTTAGTCGAAGTTTATCATAAATGACGACGACAAAACGACCGATTATGTATACGTTCTGCATTTGCTTCCAATTTATCGACGTTTATCGCACATTTCCGCTATCGAATTCGAATAGGGCTTTGCTTGCGAGATTGCTTTATTTTGTGATTTTGTGGCTCGCCCAGTTCCCCACAGCGAGATTGCGGATGCGGCAAAACGTATTCTCTTACGTTGGCGGTCCTTATGCAATCAAACTTTGTTGAACTAACAAATGTTTGTGATTTAAACAAACAAAAATAATAAATGCGTCAACTCTCTAATATCCGAGCGAGAATATTTATATAATATTCGTAACGTTTATGGATTCGAAAGAATTTCATAAATTCACGTCGCATTCAATCTTGCGAAGAGTGAAGAGAATGTTTGAACTTTTAAATCGGCAAAGGTAAAAAATAATATTATAAATATTATTATTATGCCTTTATTGACCGATATATGTGTTGTGGTGTTTAACGACTACGACGACGATGATGACGATACATTTATCTCTATATCGTACGAAGAAAAGAAGAAACAGCGTGGCGTTACTTTCTTATATGTTAGATTGTTTCGCACAAACGCGCATATTCTTCATCTTTATAAACGATGATGATGAGTATTTTATTCTCTCGTCTGTCTCAAAAAACACAAAAACACAGTTCCCTGGTTGATCCTGCCAGTAGTCATATGCTTGTCTCAAAGATTAAGCCATGCATGTCTCAGTACAAGCCAAATTAAGGTGAAACCGCGAAAGGCTCATTAAATCAGTTATGGTTCCTTAGATCGTACCCACATTTACTTGGATAACTGTGGTAATTCTAGAGCTAATACATGCAAACAGAGCTCCGACCGGAGACGGAAGGAGCGCTTTTATTAGATCAAAACCAATCGGTGGCGGTTTCGCCGTCATCGTACAACTTGGTGAATCTGAATAACTTTACGCTGATCGCACGGTCTCGCACCGGCGACGCATCTTTCAAATGTCTGCCTTATCAACTGTCGATGGTAGGTTCTGCGCCTACCATGGTTGTAACGGGTAACGGGGAATCAGGGTTCGATTCCGGAGAGGGAGCCTGAGAAACGGCTACCACATCCAAGGAAGGCAGCAGGCGCGCAAATTACCCACTCCCGGCACGGGGAGGTAGTGACGAAAAATAACGATACGGGACTCATCCGAGGCCCCGTAATCGGAATGAGTACACTCTAAACCCTTTAACGAGGATCAATTGGAGGGCAAGTCTGGTGCCAGCAGCCGCGGTAATTCCAGCTCCAATAGCGTATATTAAAGTTGTTGCGGTTAAAAAGCTCGTAGTCGAATTTGTGTCCCGCGCCGCCGGTTCATCGTTCGCGGTGTTAACTGGCGTTTCGCGGGACGTCCTGCCGGTGGGCTTAGCTCGAGAGGGCGGCCCAACTCAATCCCGCCGCGGTGCTCTTCATTGAGTGTCGAGGTGGGCCGGCACGTTTACTTTGAACAAATTAGAGTGCTTAAAGCAGGCTAAAACTTCGCCTGAATACTGTGTGCATGGAATAATGGAATAGGACCTCGGTTCTATTTTGTTGGTTTTCGGAACCCCGAGGTAATGATTAATAGGAACGGATGGGGGCATTCGTATTGCGACGTTAGAGGTGAAATTCTTGGATCGTCGCAAGACGGACAGAAGCGAAAGCATTTGCCAAAAACGCTTTCATTGATCAAGAACGAAAGTTAGAGGTTCGAAGGCGATCAGATACCGCCCTAGTTCTAACCATAAACGATGCCAGCTAGCGATCCGCCGACGTTCCTCCGATGACTCGGCGGGCAGCTTCCGGGAAACCAAAGCTTTTGGGTTCCGGGGGAAGTATGGTTGCAAAGCTGAAACTTAAAGGAATTGACGGAAGGGCACCACCAGGAGTGGAGCCTGCGGCTTAATTTGACTCAACACGGGAAACCTCACCAGGCCCGGACACCGGAAGGATTGACAGATTGAGAGCTCTTTCTTGATTCGGTGGGTGGTGGTGCATGGCCGTTCTTAGTTGGTGGAGCGATTTGTCTGGTTAATTCCGATAACGGACGAGACTCTAGCCTGCTAAATAGGCGTATTTCGACATCCCAAATGCCGGCTGGAGCCGGGTTCGCCCGGTCTCTATGTGCGGTTTTTACTGTCGGCGTACAAACAATTCTTCTTAGAGGGACAGGCGGCTTCTAGCCGCACGAGATTGAGCAATAACAGGTCTGTGATGCCCTTAGATGTTCTGGGCCGCACGCGCGCTACACTGAAGGAATCAGCGTGTCCTCCCTGACCGAGCGGTCCGGGTAACCCGCTGAACCTCCTTCGTGCTAGGGATTGGGGCTTGCAATTGTTCCCCATGAACGAGGAATTCCCAGTAAGCGCGAGTCATAAGCTCGCGTTGATTACGTCCCTGCCCTTTGTACACACCGCCCGTCGCTACTACCGATTGAATGATTTAGTGAGGTCTTCGGACCGGTGCGCGGTGGCGTTTCGACGTTGCCGATGTTGCTGGGAAGATGACCAAACTTGATCATTTAGAGGAAGTAAAAGTCGTAACAAGGTTTCCGTAGGTGAACCTGCGGAAGGATCATTAACGTGTAAATGTTGTTGTTTAGTTGTCACACATACACACACATTTTGTCTGTGCTGATCAACAAAAAACACACATACATACACTATTCGTATGATGATCAATTCTCATACAAAATTCTTTATTATGCGTCGAACGGAAAAGCAACAACGGGTCGTCTTGCATTAAGCGGATCTGTTGTTACGTTTTTCGATTTATTTTATAAATCGATTGTAAACGTGCCGTAAACGACGTTTTCAAAGAATTTTTTCGAACATTAACACGAATCAATATTGTCGAAAGATGGTTATGTGCTAACGTTTTATTATTGCTTTCGCAGTGCCGGTCTTAGCGTATTTCCATCATCGTATTCGCTTCGAAAAAAAGTACTAATACACAGTGGTGGTGTATAATTAATGTGCAAGAGATGTTGTTGTTGTTGTTGTAGTTTTTGTATATGGTTGGAGTTATTTATAATAACAAACAAGAATGAATGAATGAATAATAATGGTGTCTGCCAATACGATCGTACTTTATGTACACGACTAAAACTTTATACATACAAACCATAATAATAAATAAACTCGAAACAACCAACAACAAAATTAATACGCTACTGTACATACAAATACACATTTATACATACCATCATTTTACTTAACCGATGGTGAGTGATGTTTGAAAAATAAACGCTTAGGCTTACGGTTTTGTAAGCCAGTCTTTGCGTATTTTCTTCATCGTATTCGCTTCGGAAAAAAGAAAATAAAGATGGTGTATAATTAATGTGTAAAAGAGATGTTGTAGTTGTAATTTAATTTGTAAATGGTTGGAGTTTATTAATAAATAAAAGGGGCTGTCTATTCGTCTGTACTTTATGTACAAGACTAAAACTTTATACATACAAACCATAATAATAAATAAACTCGAAACAACCAACAACAAAATTAATACGCTACTGTACATACAAATACACATTTATACATACCATCATTTTACTTAACCGATGGTGAGTGATGTTTGAAAAATAAACGCTTAGGCTTACGGTTTTGTAAGCCAGTCTTTGCGTATTTTCTTCATCGTATTCGCTTCGGAAAAAAGAAAATAAAGATGGTGTATAATTAATGTGTAAAAGAGATGTTGTAGTTGTAATTTAATTTGTAAATGGTTGGAGTTTATTAATAAATAAAAGGGGCTGTCTATTCGTCTGTACTTTATGTACAAGACTACAAAAACGTTTTATAACAATAAAAAGCTCGAAACAACCAATAACAAAATATACTACTACTATACTACTATACATACAAACGCACATTTATAAATACATAAAATCAATTTACTTTATCGATAGTGAGTGATGTTTGGAAAAAAACGCTTAGGCTTACGGTTTTCGGGTACCTGGGTTCCGCATGCGTCGAAGTAATAATTTACTTTAACGACGCGACGAACCGTAGGAATCTAAATAAAAAAGTTTATTAACTTTTTTAGATTCTGTGGGTTTTAAATGATATACGCCCGACTGACGAAGGAACGTTTTGCACTGCCTGTGCTTTTCTTTTGATTCGTTTTTATGTCGACGGACGTTCTTAGAATGCCCACCAAACGACGTATCACACAAAACACCCTACAATTGTATTGTTTGGTAAATATTGTTGTGATTAAGTTTGTAGCTGTGGCGTTTGTTTGAAGAAAACGTCTGGTTTTTCGACATATTTTCTATTTAATAAATATACATAATGCTTATCGCAAAAGGAGCAGAGTTTTATAGACAAAGTTGATAGAGAAAAAAAACCTAATAGATATATATATACGTATTTATAAAACGTTAATATCATCGGGTTATTCTTTATGTAAACTTAAACTATAACTGCATACTCTTTTCGATAAGTAGAAACAAATGCCACTTTAATTAAATAAAATATTATAAAATATAACGCCGAACGTTTCTTTCGATTGGTCCGTTTCTCACATATACATCACAATTGTAATAACCTTAAGTAGTTATTTTTGTTGTTGTGTGATGATGAAACGATTTCGATGTGGAACGGTGCGTTATGTAATAATATTTTAAATTTGTTTGAAAAGATTACCCTGAACGGTGGATCACTTGGCTCGTGGGTCGATGAAGAACGCAGCTAATTGCGCGTCAACTTGTGAACTGCAGGACACATGAACATCGACATTTCGAACGCACATTGCGGTCCTCGGATATACTGTTCCCGGACCACTCCTGGCTGAGGGTCGTGTCAATTTCAAAGACTGCTCGGTTTTTGTCTTAAACACAGCGCACAATGTTGTGTAGACAATTACGTCGGAGCGTGTTGGGTGCAAATATGACGCGTTACTATAATTGTTAATTGATTGTCGGTTGTCATAATAAAATATTATGCAACGTAGACAACAATAAAAACAATATAAAAAATAACGCGGCATCCTAAAACGCAATAGCGGCTGACATTCTTATTAGTTTGTTGGTACAAGTTGGTTTAGACGTAGCACGTCCGATATTAAAAAGCAGCCACAACGCTTAAATTTCGAACGAAGCGATCGTCGTGTCCGAGACGTTAAAGTTGTTTATATGCATATTTTATGCACTATAATTAACAACAACAACATTCTCGCAACGACGTCAGATCGATGTTTGAAATTGTTTGGAGGCAGCCATATAAACGGAACCGGCCATGAAGCCCTGACGAGTAGGAGGGTCGCGGCGGTGAGCGCAGAAGGACTGGCCGTGAGGCCGTCTGGAGCCGCCGTCGGTGCAGATCTTGGTGGTAGTAGCAAATACTCCAGCGAGGCCCTGGAGGACTGACGTGGAGAAGGGTTTCGTGTGAACAGCCGTTGCACACGAGTCAGTCGATCCTAAGCCCTAGGCGAAAGCCGATGTTGATGTGGTGTAGATATGTCGTTGGTTCGTTTTTAATTCGAACGTAAACGTACGAAGCGAGCACACACCCATTGGGCGAAAGGGAATCCGGTTCCTATTCCGGAACCCGGCAGCGGAACCGTTAATAATTCGGGCCCTCGCAAGAGAGTTCGTCGGGGCAACCCAAAAGGACCCGGAGACGCCGTCGGGAGATCCGGGAAGAGTTTTCTTTTCTGCATGAGCGTTCGAGTTCCATGGAATCCTCTAGCAGGGAGATATGGTTTGGAACGCGAAGAGCACCGCAGTTGCGGCGGTGTCCGGATCTTCCCCTCGGACCTTGAAAATCCGGGAGAGGGCCACGTCGAGGCGTCGCGCCGGTTCGTACCCATATCCGCAGCAGGTCTCCAAGGTGAAGAGCCTCTAGTCGATAGAATAATGTAGGTAAGGGAAGTCGGCAAATTGGATCCGTAACTTCGGGATAAGGATTGGCTCTGAGGATCGGGGCGTGTCGGGCTTGGCGAGGAAGCGGGTCGCGGCTGACGTGCCGGGCCTGTGCGAGGTGAAGCGTTGTTCCGTTTCGGCGGTCAATGTCGAATCCGAGTTCGGTCCCGTGCCTTTTGGCCTCCCGCGGAACCGTCTTGCTGCGAGGCTCCGGGTGCGCCCGTCAGGGCGTCCGGAAGTCCTCTTCGGCCGCCATTCAACGGTCAGCTCAGAACTGGCACGGACCGGGGGAATCCGACTGTCTAATTAAAACAAAGCATTGCGATGGCCCCTGCGGGTGTTGACGCAATGTGATTTCTGCCCAGTGCTCTGAATGTCAACGTGAAGAAATTCAAGCAAGCGCGGGTAAACGGCGGGAGTAACTATGACTCTCTTATGGGAAGACCCCGCCCATGAGGCTTGGAGAGTGTGATCCTGATCAGATCACACTTGAAAAGTTATGCTGAGTACGTCCGCGTCGTGAGAGTCGGTAACTGTCCCAGGATGGTCTGGGATAGGCTAAACCTCAGCAGGGGAAAGTTGTAGGGGCCTGCCACCCCTACACTTTATTGGTATGGCATTCGATACCCCTAACGAAGCCTCGGACTTGGAGGAGCACGGTTCCCCTCCTCCTCGTATTAGACCAGGAACCAACTGTCCTGACAACCCCATTGGACCTATGGGAGCGGACCATGCTATGGACATGGATTCCGAAGACGAAGCGGGGGCACACGGACCCCCCGCCGATAGTGCTCACTTAACGTCAGGCGAACCCCTTGAAATCATCTTGATGTTACCCTTTCAAAGCAGGTCATGCGGCATATGTCTCAATGCCGGAAAGGGTAACTTCCGGGCGTTAAGTTTAGATGATGAGGAACGGCATCTGAGGGAAAGACATCCGTTGTCGCTAATCCTATACAAATGTTCCGATTGCAAGGGGCAGTATAGGTCGAAAAGAGCGGCATTATGCCATGCGCCCAAATGTACTGGGCCCACGCCAGACCCACAGGGTAACGCACTAAGGTGTCATCTGTGTGGTCTGGTCTGTAAAAGTCAGTCGGGGGTTACTCAGCACCTCCGACACAGACACCCTCTCGTCAGAAACACCCAAAGAGCAGCTGAGGAATCTGGCAGAGCTGAGAGGGCAGCTCTCCCTCGCCCCCTGAGAAGAAACACACGATCTGTGTTTTCGGAGGAGGACGAGGCTAAAATGCTGGAATTGGAGGTCAGATTCCAAAACGAGAGGTGCGTTGCCAAATGTATGCTCCCGTTCTTCCCGAATCGTACGTGCAAACAGATAAGGGATAAACGGAATACAGATGCATACAAAAGAAGGCGGGAACTGTATTTCGAGGGTGTGCGAGTACAGGATCCCGCCGGCGCGGAAGATTCCGTTCTGCCGGTAGTGGAGACGGATGAACCGGCCGAAGAGAACATCCCCCTTGAGTATCCCGAGTTGCCTGGGGATGAGGAGGGGGCCCCTGCATGTTCTCAAACGATCCTCAACACCGAGGGTCCCGATGGTCTCGGGAGCCCGCCGGTCCCGGTGGAGGAGGAAATGGCATCCTCAGGTTCCACCTCCAACAATGTCGATACGGGTTGGAGGGAGAGTATAATTACCGCTGCTTTAGGGGTTGAAATTCCAAAGGCCATCTCTCAGGAACCAGCAGCTGTCATCCAGGAGCTGCAAGACGCTCTTCGCGAGGCGGTCATCGGCGTTTTCCCTCAAGACCGCCTCGACGAAATGTACGAAAGAGTGCTCAAGGTCGTAAATCCTGACGATACCCAGGAGCGACCAAAGCGTCAGAGGAAAAAGGGTAAGAGTAGAAATGCTTTCCGGCGGTATGTCTACTCTCAAACCCAGGACCTATTTAAAAAGAATCCAGGTCAGCTGGCCCGCTATGTGAGGGAAGATGTGCGTTGGCTGGAACAGGGCCGAGTGCAACTCCAGCGCGACGACATCGAGAGGATGTACAACAAACTTTGGGGCACAAAGCCGGACGTACTCCCACCTCACTGGGATTATCCTCTGCCTCTGGACACAGCAGATGTCCTAACGCCTATTGAATTAAAAGAGGTCAGAAAAAGGATATCCCAAACTAAATTAAAATCGGCTGCAGGCCCGGACGGACTCCAAAAACGCCACTTAGTTCGTCGGGTTGTACAGGAGATCCTCCGATTATTGTATAATCTGCTAATGTGTTGTGCGATGCAGCCTACACAATGGAGGATGAACCGCACACAGCTACTACTCAAGCAGGGTAAGGATCCCCTTGATGTAGCTAGCTATAGGCCAATTACAATCAGCTCGATACTCTGTCGATTATACTGGGGCATAATCGATCAGAAACTCAGAGAGCATGTGCGGTTCCACCCACGCCAAAAGGGGTTCGTTTCAGAGGCGGGGTGCTTCAATAACGTGCAGATCCTTAACGAGTTGCTGCGGCACTCAAAGGGCCAGCATAAGAACCTGGTCGCAGTCTGCCTGGATGTGTCTAAGGCCTTTGACACAGTTCCTCATTCTATCTTAGGACCAGCACTGCGAATGAAGGGTCTTCCCGAGCAGGTGGTACGGCTTGTGGAAGACTCCTATAAGGATCTGCACACAGTCGTCAAACAGGGCACGGCGGAAGTGACCCTAAGTCTCCAGCGAGGGGTGAAACAAGGCGACCCCCTCAGCCCCTTCTTATTCAACGCAGTTTTGGAACCCCTTTTACTGCAGCTGGAGAGTCACCCGGGGTACAAGGTTGGTGGAGAACTGGCTAGTGTCTCCTGCATGGCCTTCGCTGACGACATTTTTCTAATAGCGGCTAATGTACCTCAGGCATGCACCCTGCTACGAGTTACGGAGGACTACTTGGAGAGGCTGGGAATGAGGATCTCAGCCCCGAAATGTACGTCCTTCGAAATACGCCCGACAAAAGACTCCTGGTACGTAGCAGACCCCGGGTTGACACTGACGAAGGGAGAGAGGATCCCGGTTGCGGCCGTGGATGCCGTGTTCAGTTATCTCGGTGTGGAAATATCTCCTTGGGCCGGTATTACATCGGAGGGCATTGAGAGAGATTGGCGTGGTACTCTACATAGAGTCCAACGCCTGGCCTTAAAACCACACCAGAAACTTGAACTAATCTCCCGATACCTAGTCCCCCACTTTCTCTATAAATTGGTGGTAACAATACCATCAATCACGCTGATCAGGCAACTAGACCAGGAGCTGAGAGTAGTGGTTAAACAAATATGCCATCTACCGCAGAGCACTGCGGACGGTATGATTTACTGCCGCAAGGTAGATGGCGGACTAGGTATCCCCAAGTTGGAGATCGTAACTGTCACCTCCATCTTGAAGGCGGGTCTCAAATTTAGAGACTCGCAAGACAAGATTATGCAAGCTCTTTGGCTAGCTTCGGGAATGTCATCTCGATTAAACACGCTAGCCAAAGCAACAAGGGTCCAACCCTGGCCACCCAACAACATCAAAGACCTCGATCGACATAAGGTGGCCAGGAAGAAAGAGGAGCTTGCTAGGTGGGCGTCTCTGACCTCGCAGGGTAAGTCGGTTAAGTCCTTTGCCGGCAGCAGAACTGCAAACGCTTGGCTTATTAACAAAAAGCTCCTAAAGCCAAGCACATTTATAAGTGCCCTCCGCCTGCGAGGCAACGTAGCTGGTGACAGAGTTGCGTTGAACAGAGCAATCCCACAGGCGAACCTGATGTGTAGAAGATGTGGGTCCCAACGTGAGACACTGGGACACATCTTGGGGATTTGTACGAGTACAAAGGCCCTTAGAATCAGTCGCCATGATGAGATTAAAAATCTCATCGTCGACGAGGCAGCTAAAAAGGACGACGAGGTAGCAGTCACACTGGAACCGACCATCCGGCATCCAGTGCGCGGGAATCTCAAACCCGACCTGGTGGTACAGAACCGGGAAGGGGTCTACGTGGTCGACGTCACAGTCCGCCACGAGGACGGGAATCTCCTTGCACAGGGACGGCAAGATAAGCTGGATAAATATGAGGTACTGCTACCTATCCTCCAGGAACGGCTGGGAGCGCCGACTGGAGAAGTCCTACCAATTGTGGTAGGAACGAGGGGGGCGATGCCCAAGGAGACGGTCGAAGCT
>NC_087399.1:19431016-19451016 GCF_031307605.1 Tribolium castaneum
CTAAATACTTTTTCCTTATCAAAAACACCCCTAAAGTGTACAAAAAAAAATACACATACAGTCAGATAGATATGGGTTTTTGCGAGCAAGTACCCACTAAAATAAAAATAAAACTTATTTAAATAAAATCCACCCCTTTGAATTAAGAGGTGAGTTAAGGGTAAAAATGTAAAAAATAAAAATAAAGAAAAATTTATCACATTTGGATATAAATAAACAAAAATTTATCACATTTAGGTATATTGTGTATATCAATGCGTACAAAAGGCCCCTATATTACTTTTTTGGATTTCACTCTTTGGGGGTGACTATTTAACTTTTATAAAAAACGGTTATTATATTTCCATAAGTGTCTTCGAATCGATTGACAAGCGGTTTACAATAAAAAAACATATTATAATAATTATAAAAAACAAACACCACTTACTTAAAAAAGCCACCCCTAAAATTGACAAAAAAAAACAAATACAGTCAGATTAATATAGGTTGTAGCGTGCAAGTACCCTTTGAAATAGAAATAAAGATAATTTAAACAGCGAAGGAACTGGCTTACCTCGGCCTATGATTAGAAAACAGTTTCCTGTATAACTTGCATTCGCCATAACTATAAATAAATCACAAGGACAAACGTCTGACAAAGTAGGCATATACCTGGATGGGCCATGTTTTGTGCATGGCCAATTGTATGTAGCTATGAGTCGAGTGGGGTTAGGAGAAAATTTAAAAATATATATAACAAACGGACCTCAACAAGGGAAATATAACGATCGCAATGGAAGGACGTTTACCAGAAATGTCGTATTTCGGAATGTTGTACCAAATAATACACGGCCACACACTATGCAACATAACGCAGATGAACCACTGCAACCTATTATTCTACAAATCTACGACGAATGGAATGATGATTTCGACTGAAATACACTTCCAAAATTTGAAGACAAATTTCTCGGCAATCCTCTTCCAATAATAAGAAGTATTCAACCGTTCTATACCGATTCATAATTAAGGCGGCAAGTATCCACCATGGAGAAGCCTGGTACGTCTGGACTTAATATTAAACAAACGACAACACACTTACAAATCTCAAGTGACGATGACGAAGTTTCTTTATAAAACCTTTTATATTTACTAAATTGAAAAACATATGTTAAAACAATTTAATAAATGTTATGTTTTTAATTGTGACAAGTGTTTTTAATATAATCCATATCATACATAACAACTTACACCGTGTTAAGCCTGAAATAATCAATTTAGCTCAAATTCTATTACGTTAGGTCCAAAAGATCAGTTTGGTTTTAAAAACTATACAACCAGAAATTCGACAAATATTGGCGGCGGTACTTTCAGGGCGCGTATTTTTATACCCGCTAACGGAGACCTTGAGCTATAGAAAAAATTTTCTATGCGCGCCGAAGGCGCGCATGTACTTTATAGATTTTGACCTGGGAAATTTAAAAATCAACACCAAAACTTTCTACACCCCCTACAACCCCCTTAAAAATAGCCAAATACAACAAATTTTAACAACCACTAAATTCAAAATCGTCTCATAACGTTAAAAAATTTTTTCAAAATTTTACACCTCAAAAAGAAACTCCGAAATTCTATTAGCTTTTGTTTTTCATTGGTCCAGAGCGCATGCGCATGCGCGTCTGACCTGTACATTTTCCCCACCAAACGTCTATAGATCACGGTAACTAAAGGGCGTACAATCATCAAACAACTTCTAAAGTGCTTAGGTCATGCTCCCCCGACATATGAAAAAAAAAACAGATTTTTATCTCAATTAGATCTAAAAGTCACTTCCCCCACCACCCGGACCACTAATGCGGACTTTGAGCTGGATAAAAGTCACAAAGTCATGATTAAATTTTTAAAGTTTTTTTATCTTAATCGATAGACATGCGCGTAAGATTAAAAAAAAAATTTTTATAAATGTGGAATGACCACCCCTTCTATTCAAAAAACAACCCTAAATTTGACAAAAAAAACCAAAATCTACAAATAAAGCCTAATCGATACGGTTTTTTGCATATACGTAGTCCCTAAAATATTAATAAAAAATATTATAACAAAAACCACCCCTGTGTATTAGGGGGTGAGTAAAGGGTAAAAACGTAAAAAATAAAAAAAAATAAAAATTAACCAAATTTAAATATGTTGTGTATTTTAGTGTGCAGATAAGGCCTCTATATTGTTTTTTTAGATTTCACCCTTAGAGGGTGAGTTTTTAACGCATTTAAAAAACCACTAAATTCAAAAAATTCAAACAATGTCAAAGATGTTATTTAAAAATTTTAGACCTCAAAAAGAAACTCCGAAATTCTCTTAGCTTTCGTTTTTCATTGGTCTGGTGCGCATGCGCAGTTGCGTCTAACTTGTACATTTTCCCCACCAAACGTCCACAGATCACGATAACTAAAGCGCGTACAATCCTCAAACAACTTCTAAAGCGCTTAGGTCATGCTCCCCCGACATATGAAAAAAAAAACAGATTTTTATCTCAATTAGATCTAAAAGTCACTTCCCCCACCACCCGGACCACTAATGCGGACTTTGAGCTGGATAAAAGTCACAAAGTCATGATTAAATTTTTAATGTTTTTTTAACTTAATCGATAGACATGCGCGTAAGATTAAAATAACAATTTTTATAAATGTGGAATGACCACCCCTTCTATTCGAAAAACAACCCTAAAATTAACAAAAAAAAACAAAATCTACAAATAAAGCCTAATCGATACGGTTTTTTGCATATACGTAGCCCCTAAAATATTAATAAAAAATAGTTTAGCAAAAACCACCCCTTTGTATCTGGGGGTGAGTTAAGGGTAAAAATGTGAAAATTAAAAAAAAAACAAAATTAACCAAATTTAAATATGTTGTGTATTTTAGTGCGTAGATAAGGCTTTTATATTATGTTTTTAAATTTCACCCTTTGGGGGTGAGTTATTAAACAAAAATCTACAAATAAAGCCTAATCGATACGGTTTTTTGCATATAGGTAGCCCATAATATATTAATAAAAAATATTTTAGCAAAAACCACCCCTTTGCATTTGGGGGTGAGTTAAGGGTAAAAATGTAAAAATTAAAAAAAAATAACCAAATTTAAATATGTTGTGTATTTTAGTGCGTAGATAAGGCTCTTGCATTAGTTTTTTAAATTTCACCCTTTGGGGGTGAGTTATTAAACAAAAAGCTACAAATAAAGCCTAATCGATACCGTTTCTTGCATATAGGTAGCCTCTAAAATATTAATAAAAAATATTATAGTAAAAACCACCCCTTTGTATTTGGGGGTGACTTAAGGGTAAAAATGTAAAAATTAAAAAAAAAATTACCAAATTTAAATATGTTGTGTATTTTAGTGCGTAGATAAGGCTCTTGCATTAGTTTTTTACATTTCACCCTTTGGGGGTGGGTTATTAAACAAAAATCTACAAATAAAGCCTAATCGATACGGTTTTTTGCGCATACAGGTAGCCCCTAAAATATTAATAAAAATATTTTAGCAAAAACCACCCCTTTGTATTTGGGGGTGACTTAAGGGTAAAAATGTAAAAATTAAAAAAAAACAAAATTAACCAAATTTAAATATGTTGTGTATTTTAGAGAGTAGATAAGGCTCTTATATAATTTTTTTAGATTTCACCCTTTGGGGGTGAGTTATTAAACAAAAATCTACAAATAAAGCCTAATCGATACGGTTTTTTGCATATAGGTAGCCCATAATATATTAATAAAAAATATTTTAGCAAAAACCACCCCTTTGTATTTGGGGGTGAGTTAAGGGTAAAAATGTAAAAATTAAAAAAAAATAACCAAATTTAAATATGTTGTGTATTTTAGTGCGTAGATAAGGCTCTTATATTAGTTTTTTAGATTTCACCTTTTGGGGGTGAGTTATTAAACAAAATACTACAAATAAAGCCTAATCGATACGGTTTTTGGCATATAGGTAGCCCCTAAAATATTAATAAAAAATGTTTTAGCAAAAACCACCCCTTTATATTTGGGGGTGAGTTAGGGGTAAAAATGTAAAAATTAAAAAAAAAAACAAAATTAACCAAATTTAAATATGTTGTGTATTTTAAAGCGTAGATAAGGCTCTTATATAATTTTTTTAGATTTCACCCTTTGGGGGTGAGTTATTAAACAAAAAGCTACAAATAAAGCCTAATCGATACGGTTTCTTGCATATAGGTAGCCTCTAAAATATTAATAAAAAAAATTTTAGTAAAAACCACCCCTTTGTATTTGGGGGTGACTTTAGGGTAAAAATGTAAAAATTAAAAAAAAAGCAAAATTAACCAAATTTAAATATGTTGTGTATTTTAGAGCGTAGATAAGGCTCTTATATAATTTTTTTAGATTTCACCCTTTGGGGGTGAGTTATTAAACAAAAATCTACAAATAAAGCCTAATTGATACGGTTTTTTGCATATAGGTAGCCCATAATATATTTATAAAAAATAATTTAGCAAAAACCACCCCTTTGTATTTGGGGGTGAGTTAAGGGTAAAAATGTAAAAATTAAAAAAAAATAACCAAATTTAAATATATTGTGTATTTTAGTGCGTAGATAGGGCTCTTATATTAGTTTTTTAGATTTCACCTTTTGGGGGTGAGTTATTAAACAAAATACTACAAATAAAGCCTAATCGATACGGTTTTTGGCATATAGGTAGCCCCTAAAATATTAATAAAAAATGTTTTAGCAAAAACCACCCCTTTATATTTGGGGGTGAGTTAGGGGTAAAAATGTAAAAATTAAAAAAAAAACAAAATTAATCAAATTTGAATATGTTGTGTATTTTAGTGCGTAGATAAAGCTCTTATATTCGTTTTTTAGATTTTACCCTTTGGGGGTAAGTTATTAAACAAAAATCTACAAATAAAACTAATCGATACGGTTTTTGCATATAGGTAGCCCCTAAAATATTAATAAAAAATATTTTAGCAAAAAACACCACTTTGTATTTGGGGGTGAATTAAGGGTAAAAACGTAAAAAATAAAAATAAACAAAAATTAACCTAATTTAAATAATTGAAAATTTATCACATTTACTACAAATATTGTATGTATTTCAATGCGTACATAAGGACCATATATTTCTTTTTTTTTAATTTTACCCTTAGAGGGTGAGTTTTTAGCGTTTGTAAAAAAATGTTACTGGATTTCTATAATTACCATTAAATCTACAGTCATGTGGTTTACAATAAAAAAAATATATTACCATAAAGAACTAAGAACTAAATACTTTTTCCTTATCAAAAACACCCCTAAAGTGTACAAAAAAAAATACACATACAGTCAGATCGATTTGGGGTTTTTGCGTGCAAGTACCCACTAAAATAAAAATAAAACTTATTTAAATAAAATCCACCCCTTTGAATTAAGAGGTGAGTTAAGGGTAAAAATGTAAAAAATAAAAATAAAGAAAAATTTATCACATTTGGATATAAATAAACAAAAATTTATCACATTTAGGTATATTGTGTTTATCAATGCGTACAAAAGGCCCCTATATTACTTTTTTGGATTTCACTCTTTGGGGTGACTATTTAACTTTTATAAAAAACGGTTTTTACATTTCCATAAGTGTCTTCGAATCGATTGACAAGCGGTTTACAATAAAAAAATATATTATAATAATTATAAAAAACAAACACCACTTACTTAAAAAAGCCACCCCTAAAATTGACAAAAAAAAACAAATACAGTCAGATTAATATAGGTTGTAGCGTGCAAGTACCCTTTGAAATAGAAATAAAGATAATTTAAACAGCGAAGGAACTGGCTTACCTCGGCCCATGATTAGAAAACAGTTTCCTGTATAACTTGCATTCGCCATAACTATAAATAAATCACAAGGACACACGTCTGACAAAGTAGGCATATACCTGGATGGACCATGTTTTGTGCATGGCCAATTGTATGTAGCTATGAGTCGAGTGGGGTTAGGAGAAAATTTAAAAATATATATAACAAACGGACCTCAACAAGGGAAATATAACTATCGCAATGGAAGGACGTTTACCAGAAATGTCGTATTTCGGAATGTTGTAGCAAATAATACACGGCCACACACTATGCAACATAACGCAGATGAACCACTGCAACCTATTATTCTACAAATCTACGACGAATGGAATGATGATTTCGACTGGAATACACTTCCAGAATTTGAAGACAAATTTCTCGGCAATCTTCTTCCAATAATAAGAAGTATTCAACCGTTCTATACCGATTCATAATTAAGGCGGCAAGTATCCACCATGGAGAAGCCTGGTACGTCTGGACTTAATATTAAACAAACGACAACACACTTACAAATCTCAAGTGACGATGACGAAGATTCTTTATAAAACCTTTTATATTTACTAAATTGAAAAACATATGTTAAAACAATTTAATAAATGTTATGTTTTTAATTGTGACAAGTGTTTTTAATATAATCCATATCATACATAACAACTTACACCGTGTTAAGCCTGAAATAATCAATTTAGCTCAAATTCTATTACGTTAGGTCCAAAAGATCAGTTTGGTTTTAAAAACTATACAACCAGAAATTCGACAAATATTGGCGGCGGTACTTTCAGGGCGCGTATTTTTCACCCGCTAATAGGGAACGTGAGCTGGGTTTAGACCGTCGTGAGACAGGTTAGTTTTACCCTACTGATGACTCGTCGTTGCGATAGTAATCCTGCTCAGTACGAGAGGAACCGCAGGTTCGGACATTTGGTTCACGCACTCGCTCGAGCGGGCGGTGGTGCGAAGCTACCATCCGTGGGATTATGCCTGAACGCCTCTAAGGCCGTATCCTTTCTAGTCAAAGGTGGCAACGATACCTTTAGGAGTTTCGAGAGTCGACAGGCTCAAAACAATGTGACTTTACTAGGCGTTTAACGCTTGCGTACGAACGTCGCACGAGCCCTATTTGCCGTGTGAAGCCACCGATCGGCGGCGGGATCGATCCTTGCCACGTCCGACCAGGCTTCTAGACGGTCAATTATGGGTACATTGTTGTTCGACGTCGAAACTCGGAATTGTCTGTAGACGACTTACGTACCTGGCAGGGTGTTGTACTCGGTAGAGCAGTTTCCACGCTGCGATCTGTTGAGACTCAGCCCTCAGCTTGGGGATTCGTCTTGTCGGCGAGACGAGACCCCGTCAACGTTTAGAAAGCTGAGTGGATAAAAAATATACCCAGCCAGGTACACATTGTTTATATAAAAATTTCTAGTATGCAATGCAATGCAACTTGGGCTAATAACCAACATGAACTTACTATATTTTATTATTACATACGTACCTGGCAAGGTGTTGTATTCGGTAGAGCTGTTTCTACGCTGCGATCTGTTAAGACAGACTCAGCTTGGAGATTCGTCTTGTCGGTGAGACGAGACTCCGTCAACGTTTAGAAAGCTGAGAGGATAAAACAATACACAGCCAGGTACACATTGTTTATATAAAAATTTCTAGTATGCAATGCAACTTGGGCTAATAACCAACATGAACTTACTCTATTTTATTATTACATACGTACCTGGCAAGGTGTTGTATTCGGTAGAGCTGTTTCTACGCTGCGATCTGTTAAGACAGACTCAGCTTGGAGATTCGTCTTGTCGGTGAGACGAGACTCCGTCAACGTTTAGAAAGCTGAGAGAATAAAACAATACACAGCCAGGTACACATTGTTTAATAAATATTACTAGTATGCAATGCAACTTGGGCTAACCAACATGAACTTACTCTATTTTATCATTACAAATAAATTTACCTCTCTAAAAACTCTCACTCTTCTCACCACAATTTAATACACTTTAGTAGTGTACAGCCTTATTTCTCTCAAGTAACAAAAAGACGATGGTGTGGTTGGTGATAGTGATAGAAACCAACTAGTCTTAAAGAGTATGAGTAATAGAGTCAGAGATGAATAATACAAGAGAGAGGAAAGAAAGAGAAAGAGAAAGAAGACAGAGAGAAAGAAAGAAATTAAAAGGAAAAGAAGATAGATGATAGAGAGAGAGAGAGAGAGAGAGAGAGAGAGAGAGAGAGAGAGAGAGAGGAGGAAGAGTAGAAGAAAGCCAGCAAATTTATTCGAACGACATACTTCGTTCTACGGACTTAGCACATAGCTCTCGCCTAGCACATAGCTCTCGCCTAGCACATAGCGCTCGCCTTGCACCATTCACTGCTTAATAACTACTGCATATAATAAAGTCACGATTGCTCATGTGGTAAAATAGTAATGACACAATCATTTTGTTTAAAGGTATGCAACCAACATTACACAAAACGCGCGCTAAAGTTGCCTAAAACCACGAAGTACTACGTATACTTTAATTGTAACGCAACTGGTTTCACAGTAAACGTGTATGAAAATTGCCTATATTCAAGAAGTACTACATTTGTTTAAATATTGTATTACTGTTACGAAGTACGACGTTTAAATATTATGAATTATTTTTAGTTGTATATAAAATCATAGCTATTTTTGTAAATTAATAATGCAACCCGCAATACACCAAATGTGTATTAATATTGCCTAACTTGTACGAAGTACAACGTTCATTTAAGTGCATTAAGTATGGTGCTCTGTGTGATGAAATACGACGTTCATGTGACCATAAAGTAACAAACGAAGTACGGCGCTCACAAATGCAGCACTCAAAATTATTGTTTCATTGCACGACGTTTGCTTTGTTTCTGACTGCGACGAAATGCAGCGTTCATTTGACTTTGTACATAGTACAGACGAAGTACGACGTTTGCGAAGTACGGCACTCAAAATCGTGATTTTCATGTACGACGTTTATTTGCACGTCCTGCCGACTGCGACGGAGTACAGCGTTCAATTGACTTTGTACATAGTACAGACGAAGTACGACGTTTGCGAAGTACGGCACTCAAAATCGTGATTTTCTTGTACGACGTTTATTTGCACGTGCTGTCGACTGCGACGAAGTTAAGCGTTCATTTGACTTTGTACATAGTACAGACGAAGTACGACGTTTTCGAAGTACGGCACTCAAAATCGTGATTTTCTTGTACGACGTTTATTTGCACGTGCTGCCGACTGCGACGGAGTACAGCGTTCAATTGACTTTGTGCATAGTACAGACGAAGTACGACGTTTGCGAAGTACGGCACTCAAAATCATGATTTTCTTGTAAGACGTTTATTTGCAGTTGCTTCCGACTGCGACGAAGTATAGCGTTCAATTGACTTTGTACATAGTACAGACGAAGTACGACGTTTGCGAAGTACGGCACTCAAAATCATGATTTTCTTGTAAGACGTTTATTTGCAGTTGCTTCCGACTGCGACGAAGTACAGCGTTCAATTGACTTTGTACATAGTACAGACGAAGTACGACGTTTGCGAAGTACGGCACTCAAAATCATGATTTTCTTGTAAGACGTTTATTTGCAGTTGCTTCCGACTGCGACGAAGTACAGCGTTCAATTGACTTTGTACATAGTACAGACGAAGTACGACGTTAGCGAAGTACGGCACTCAAAATCATGATTTTCTTGTACGACGTTTATTTGCACTTGCTGTCCACTGCGACGAGGTTTAGCGTTCACTTGACTTTGTACATAGTATAGACGAAGTACGACGTTTGCGAAGTACGGCACTCAAAATCGTGATTTTCTTGTACGACGTTTATTCGCACGTGCTGCCGACTGCGACGAAATGCAGCGTTCATAGTACAAACGAAGTACGACGTTCACAAAGTGATGAAGTAAAACGTAAACAATAAATAATAATAATGCAACCCACAATACACTAATTGTGTATTAAAATTGCATAACCTACACGAAGTACGACGTTCAAGAATACTAAAGAATTTTATTTGTGTTGTATATAATGAAAAAACAGCAAATTTTTTTGCAAATTACGTATCTGTAAATAAATGTAAACATTTAGCAACTAATCAAAATTGTTTTTTTTGCCTAGATATTAAAGTAAAACATAAAAATACATTAAATTTATAAAATGCAACCCGCAGCACACTAGATATGCATTAATATTGCATAACCTTCACGAAGTACGACGTCCAAAAATATTAATTTTTTTTTATATTGAGGTTAAAAGTGAGAAAACATAAATTAATAATAATGCAACCTGCAATACACTTAATATGTACTGATCTTGCATAACCTTCACGAAGTACTACGTTCAAATATAAATTAATATTATTGTGACCCGCAATACACTAAATTTGTATCAATATTGCATAACCTACACGAAGTACGACGTTCAAGAATATTAAAGAATTTTATTTGTGTTGTATATAATAAAAAAACAGCAAATTTTTTTGCAAATTACGTATCTGTAAATAAATGTAAACATTCAGCAACTAATCAAAAGTGTTTTTTTGCCTAGACATTAAAGTAAATCATAAGAATACATTAAATTTATAAAATGCAACCCGCAGCACAACAGATGTGCATCAATATTGCATAACTGTTACGAAGTACGACGTCCAAAAATATTAAATTTTTTTTATATGAAGGTAAAAAGTGAGAAAACATAAATTAATAATAATGCAACCTGCAATACACTTAATGTGTACTGATGTTGCATAACCTTCACGAAGTACTACGTTCAAATATAAATTAATATTATTGCGACCCGCAATACACTAAATTTGTATCAATATTGCATAACTTACACGAAGTACGACGTTTGAAAATATTAAATGTTTTATTTGTAGTTTGCATATAATAAAAAAAAAAACAAATTTTTATGTAAATTACGTATCTATAAATAAACGTACACATTTAACAATTAAATAAACATAGTATTTTGGCCTAGATATTAAATTAAAACATAAAAATGCATAATATTTATTAAAATGCAACTTGCAATACACCAAATGTGTATTAATATTGCATAACCTTTACGAAGTACGACGTTCACGAAGTACGTCGTTTACGAAGTGCGACGTTTACGAAGTACGTCGTTTACGAAGTGCGACGTTCACGAAGTACGTCGTTTACGAAGTGCGACGTTCACGAAGTACGTCGTTTACGAAGTGCGACGTTCGCGAAGTACGACGTCTACACATTAGGGCACTCAAAATTATTGTTACGTTGTACGACATTCAGACGTTCCAACTGCGACTAACTACAGCATTCATTTGACTTTGCACATACGACGAACGAAGTACGACGTTTACGAAGTACGGCGCTTAAAATAATTTTGTTTTTATTAATTAATTATTTTTTTTAAAACAAACGTTTTTATAATTAAATTTTATAATGGTTTAAATATAAAGTATGACTTTTTAATATTATCAATATTTAAAATATTTTCTCCCTTTTGTGTGTATGCCTTATAGTTATAGAGCTGTGCGCTTCGGTAGACGTCGCCTGTGGAGCTATGTCAGTGGAGCGGTGCGCACATCCAATACCGAGCGGCTGCCTCGATCGGTGTCGCGCTGGTATACATATGGTAGTGGTGTGTGTCGATGCGTTGAGTGAGGCGATATGAACGGTGTAACGGTTTAGTCGAAGTTTATCATAAATGACGACGACAAAACGACCGATTATGTATACGTTCTGCATTTGCTTCCAATTTATCGACGTTTATCGCACATTTCCGCTATCGAATTCGAATAGGGCTTTGCTTGCGAGATTGCTTTATTTTGTGATTTTGTGGCTCGCCCAGTTCCCCACAGCGAGATTGCGGATGCGGCAAAACGTATTCTCTTACGTTGGCGGTCCTTATGCAATCAAACTTTGTTGAACTAACAAATGTTTGTGATTTAAACAAACAAAAATAATAAATGCGTCAACTCTCTAATATCCGAGCGAGAATATTTATATAATATTCGTAACGTTTATGGATTCGAAAGAATTTCATAAATTCACGTCGCATTCAATCTTGCGAAGAGTGAAGAGAATGTTTGAACTTTTAAATCGGCAAAGGTAAAAAATAATATTATAAATATTATTATTATGCCTTTATTGACCGATATATGTGTTGTGGTGTTTAACGACTACGACGACGATGATGACGATACATTTATCTCTATATCGTACGAAGAAAAGAAGAAACAGCGTGGCGTTACTTTCTTATATGTTAGATTGTTTCGCACAAACGCGCATATTCTTCATCTTTATAAACGATGATGATGAGTATTTTATTCTCTCGTCTGTCTCAAAAAACACAAAAACACAGTTCCCTGGTTGATCCTGCCAGTAGTCATATGCTTGTCTCAAAGATTAAGCCATGCATGTCTCAGTACAAGCCAAATTAAGGTGAAACCGCGAAAGGCTCATTAAATCAGTTATGGTTCCTTAGATCGTACCCACATTTACTTGGATAACTGTGGTAATTCTAGAGCTAATACATGCAAACAGAGCTCCGACCGGAGACGGAAGGAGCGCTTTTATTAGATCAAAACCAATCGGTGGCGGTTTCGCCGTCATCGTACAACTTGGTGAATCTGAATAACTTTACGCTGATCGCACGGTCTCGCACCGGCGACGCATCTTTCAAATGTCTGCCTTATCAACTGTCGATGGTAGGTTCTGCGCCTACCATGGTTGTAACGGGTAACGGGGAATCAGGGTTCGATTCCGGAGAGGGAGCCTGAGAAACGGCTACCACATCCAAGGAAGGCAGCAGGCGCGCAAATTACCCACTCCCGGCACGGGGAGGTAGTGACGAAAAATAACGATACGGGACTCATCCGAGGCCCCGTAATCGGAATGAGTACACTCTAAACCCTTTAACGAGGATCAATTGGAGGGCAAGTCTGGTGCCAGCAGCCGCGGTAATTCCAGCTCCAATAGCGTATATTAAAGTTGTTGCGGTTAAAAAGCTCGTAGTCGAATTTGTGTCCCGCGCCGCCGGTTCATCGTTCGCGGTGTTAACTGGCGTTTCGCGGGACGTCCTGCCGGTGGGCTTAGCTCGAGAGGGCGGCCCAACTCAATCCCGCCGCGGTGCTCTTCATTGAGTGTCGAGGTGGGCCGGCACGTTTACTTTGAACAAATTAGAGTGCTTAAAGCAGGCTAAAACTTCGCCTGAATACTGTGTGCATGGAATAATGGAATAGGACCTCGGTTCTATTTTGTTGGTTTTCGGAACCCCGAGGTAATGATTAATAGGAACGGATGGGGGCATTCGTATTGCGACGTTAGAGGTGAAATTCTTGGATCGTCGCAAGACGGACAGAAGCGAAAGCATTTGCCAAAAACGCTTTCATTGATCAAGAACGAAAGTTAGAGGTTCGAAGGCGATCAGATACCGCCCTAGTTCTAACCATAAACGATGCCAGCTAGCGATCCGCCGACGTTCCTCCGATGACTCGGCGGGCAGCTTCCGGGAAACCAAAGCTTTTGGGTTCCGGGGGAAGTATGGTTGCAAAGCTGAAACTTAAAGGAATTGACGGAAGGGCACCACCAGGAGTGGAGCCTGCGGCTTAATTTGACTCAACACGGGAAACCTCACCAGGCCCGGACACCGGAAGGATTGACAGATTGAGAGCTCTTTCTTGATTCGGTGGGTGGTGGTGCATGGCCGTTCTTAGTTGGTGGAGCGATTTGTCTGGTTAATTCCGATAACGAACGAGACTCTAGCCTGCTAAATAGGCGTATTTCGACATCCCAAATGCCGGCTGGAGCCGGGTTCGCCCGGTCTCTATGTGCGGTTTTTACTGTCGGCGTACAAACAATTCTTCTTAGAGGGACAGGCGGCTTCTAGCCGCACGAGATTGAGCAATAACAGGTCTGTGATGCCCTTAGATGTTCTGGGCCGCACGCGCGCTACACTGAAGGAATCAGCGTGTCCTCCCTGACCGAGCGGTCCGGGTAACCCGCTGAACCTCCTTCGTGCTAGGGATTGGGGCTTGCAATTGTTCCCCATGAACGAGGAATTCCCAGTAAGCGCGAGTCATAAGCTCGCGTTGATTACGTCCCTGCCCTTTGTACACACCGCCCGTCGCTACTACCGATTGAATGATTTAGTGAGGTCTTCGGACCGGTGCGCGGTGGCGTTTCGACGTTGCCGATGTTGCTGGGAAGATGACCAAACTTGATCATTTAGAGGAAGTAAAAGTCGTAACAAGGTTTCCGTAGGTGAACCTGCGGAAGGATCATTAACGTGTAAATGTTGTTGTTTAGTTGTCACACATACACACACATTTTGTCTGTGCTGATCAACAAAAAACACACATACATACACTATTCGTATGATGATCAATTCTCATACAAAATTCTTTATTATGCGTCGAACGGAAAAGCAACAACGGGTCGTCTTGCATTAAGCGGATCTGTTGTTACGTTTTTCGATTTATTTTATAAATCGATTGTAAACGTGCCGTAAACGACGTTTTCAAAGAATTTTTTCGAACATTAACACGAATCAATATTGTCGAAAGATGGTTATGTGCTAACGTTTTATTATTGCTTTCGCAGTGCCGGTCTTAGCGTATTTCCATCATCGTATTCGCTTCGAAAAAAAGTACTAATACACAGTGGTGGTGTATAATTAATGTGCAAGAGATGTTGTTGTTGTTGTTGTAGTATTTGTATATGGTGTAATGAAGCATCCGGATTCCGGACGATTCTGTGGTGACGTGGGAGTCATGCGCTCAAGTCAGTTCCACCACCACCGGCGCTCGGTTTGTTTACACCGTGTCGCCAATAAAAGGGCGAAACCGAGCGTTCTCCAGCAGTTGCTCACTGTGCATCAAACCGGTGAGTAACTCTGGGGGTCGAGCCGTGCATCAAACCGGCAAAACCTTCTCCGACGAGTGGTGCTTGCTGCGCATCAAACCAGCACACCATCTCCACCGCCCAGACCGACCTGGGGCTTGGTAGGGAAATTACGACCGAGGACAACCGTGTAAATAGTGTATATAGTTAGGGATAGTTATTATTATTACTTTTATTTATCTTGGGGATTTGTTATTTTTATTTGTACAGTTTGATAGAATAAATAATTGGTTTGAGTTAGAAACCCGTTTTCTCTCTCTCTTGAGGCTTTCCAAAAGGCCCAACCGCAACCCGATCTCCGACAAAGCCGCCCGGAAAAAGGACATTACAATGGTTGGAGTTATTTATAATAACAAACAAGAATGAATGAATGAATAATAATGGTGTCTGCCAATACGATCGTACTTTATGTACACGACTAAAACTTTATACATACAAACCATAATAATAAATAAACTCGAAACAACCAACAACAAAATTAATACGCTACTGTACATACAAATACACATTTATACATACCATCATTTTACTTAACCGATGGTGAGTGATGTTTGAAAAATAAACGCTTAGGCTTACGGTTTTGTAAGCCAGTCTTTGCGTATTTTCTTCATCGTATTCGCTTCGGAAAAAAGAAAATAAAGATGGTGTATAATTAATGTGTAAAAGAGATGTTGTAGTTGTAATTTAATTTGTAAATGGTTGGAGTTTATTAATAAATAAAAGGGGCTGTCTATTCGTCTGTACTTTATGTACAAGACTAAAACTTTATACATACAAACCATAATAATAAATAAACTCGAAACAACCAACAACAAAATTAATACGCTACTGTACATACAAATACACATTTATACATACCATCATTTTACTTAACCGATGGTGAGTGATGTTTGAAAAATAAACGCTTAGGCTTACGGTTTTGTAAGCCAGTCTTTGCGTATTTTCTTCATCGTATTCGCTTCGGAAAAAAGAAAATAAAGATGGTGTATAATTAATGTGTAAAAGAGATGTTGTAGTTGTAATTCAATTTGTAAATGGTTGGAGTTTATTAATAAATAAAAGGGGCTGTCTATTCGTCTGTACTTTATGTACAAGACTACAAAAACGTTTTATAACAATAAAAAGCTCGAAACAACCAATAACAAAATATACTACTACTATACTACTATACATACAAACGCACATTTATAAATACATAAAATCAATTTACTTTATCGATAGTGAGTGATGTTTGGAAAAAAACGCTTAGGCTTACGGTTTTCGGGTACCTGGGTTCCGCATGCGTCGAAGTAATAATTTACTTTAACGACGCGACGAACCGTAGGAATCTAAATAAAAAAGTTTATTAACTTTTTTAGATTCTGTGGGTTTTAAATGATATACGCCCGACTGACGAAGGAACGTTTTGCACTGCCTGTGCTTTTCTTTTGATTCGTTTTTATGTCGACGGACGTTCTTAGAATGCCCACCAAACGACGTATCACACAAAACACCCTACAATTGTATTGTTTGGTAAATATTGTTGTGATTAAGTTTGCAGCTGTGGCGTTTGTTTGAAGAAAACGTCTGGTTTTTCGACATATTTTCTATTTAATAAATATACATAATGCTTATCGCAAAAGGAGCAGAGTTTTATAGACAAAGTTGATAGAGAAAAAAAACCTAATAGATATATATACGTATTTATAAAACGTTAATATCATCGGGTTATTCTTTATGTAAACTTAAACTATAACTGCATACTCTTTTCGATAAGTAGAAACAAATGCCACTTTAATTAAATAAAATATTATAAAATATAACGCCGAACGTTTCTTTCGATTGGTCCGTTTCTCACATATACATCACAATTGTAATAACCTTAAGTAGTTATTTTTGTTGTTGTGTGATGATGAAACGATTTCGATGTGGAACGGTGCGTTATGTAATAATATTTTAAATTTGTTTGAAAAGATTACCCTGAACGGTGGATCACTTGGCTCGTGGGTCGATGAAGAACGCAGCTAATTGCGCGTCAACTTGTGAACTGCAGGACACATGAACATCGACATTTCGAACGCACATTGCGGTCCTCGGATATACTGTTCCCGGACCACTCCTGGCTGAGGGTCGTGTCAATTTCAAAGACTGCTCGGTTTTTGTCTTAAACACAGCGCACAATGTTGTGTAGACAATTACGTCGGAGCGTGTTGGGTGCAAATATGACGCGTTACTATAATTGTTAATTGATTGTCGGTTGTCATAATAAAATATTATGCAACGTAGACAACAATAAAAACAATATAAAAAAATAACGCGGCATCCTAAAACGCAATAGCGGCTGACATTCTTATTAGTTTGTTGGTACAAGTTGGTTTAGACGTAGCACGTCCGATATTAAAAAGCAGCCACAACGCTTAAATTTCGAACGAAGCGATCGTCGTGTCCGAGACGTTAAAGTTGTTTATATGCATATTTTATGCACTATAATTAACAACAACAACATTCTCGCAACGACGTCAGATCGATGTTTGAAATTGTTTGGAGGCAGCCATATAAACGGAATACGTGTAATTATCGTCTGACAAAATAAAGGCAAATTTATATTTGCGACCTCAGAGCAGGTGAGACTACCCGCTGAATTTAAGCATATTATTAAGCGGAGGAAAAGAAACTAACTAGGATTTCCTTAGTAGCGGCGAGCGAACAGGAAAAAGCCCAGCACTGAATCCCGCGGCCGAAACCGGACGCCGGGAAATGTGGTGTTAGGGAGGATCCGTCATCCCGAGATTGTGCGACGCGTCCAAGTCCATCTTGAACGGGGCCACAGCCCATAGAGGGTGCCAGGCCCGTAGTGACCGTTGCCGATAACGGGAGGATCTCTCCTCAGAGTCGGGTTGCTTGAGAGTGCAGCCCTAAGTGGGTGGTAAACTCCATCTAAGGCTAAATATGACCACGAGACCGATAGCGAACAAGTACCGTGAGGGAAAGTTGAAAAGAACTTTGAAGAGAGAGTTCAATAGTACGTGAAACCGTTCAGGGGTAAACCTGAGAAACCCGAAAGGTCGAAAGGGGAGATTCAGCGTGACTCGATAGCGGCGCTAAATGATCGTGCGACGAACGGCGTACGCGTCGTTCGCGCCTTTTGTTTATGCGAACCGAAGTCGAACGCGTGCACTTCTCCCCCAGTAGGACGTCGCGATCCTTTGGGTGTCGATCTAAGGCCCGCGGTGGAGCCCGTTCGAACGGTTCGCCGTTTCGGACGAACCCGCGGTGTTTCCCGGTCGACTCGCTCGAAGGTATGCATATGGCGCCGGGCCGCTACACAGTTAGCGTCCGACCATTGGCAAGCGCGTTCGTTTATGACGGTAATCGCACCTGGTGTCGGTTCTGTCTACGAATGGCTGTTCGCCAATGAGTTCTCGGACAGACTCGGTTGAAACGCCGATCTGCGACGCTATAGCTTTGGGTACTTTCAGGACCCGTCTTGAAACACGGACCAAGGAGTCTAGCATGTGCGCGAGTCATTGGGACATGACTAAACCTAAAGGCGCAATGAAAGTGAAAGTTCGTCTTGCACGGACTAAGGGAAGATGGGCGGCCGTTACGGCTGTCGCCCCGCACTCCCGGGGCGTCTCATTCTCATTGCGAGAAGAGGCGCACCAAGAGCGTACACGCTGGGACCCGAAAGATGGTGAACTATGCCTGGTCAGGACGAAGTCAGGGGAAACCCTGATGGAGGTCCGTAGCGATTCTGACGTGCAAATCGATCGTCGGAACTGGGTATAGGGGCGAAAGACTAATCGAACCATCTAGTAGCTGGTTCCCTCCGAAGTTTCCCTCAGGATAGCTGGCGCTCGTCGCTTACGAGTTTCATCCGGTAAAGCGAATGATTAGAGGCATTGGGGTCGAAACGGCCTCAACCTATTCTCAAACTTTAAATGGGTGAGATCTCCGGCTTGCTCGAACTTTATATGAAGCCGCGAGACTCGAATCAGAGTGCCAAGTGGGCCATTTTTGGTAAGCAGAACTGGCGCTGTGGGATGAACCAAACGCCGAGTTAAAGCGCCTAAATCGACGCTTATGGGATACCATGAAAGGCGTTGGTAACTTAAGACATCAGGACGGTGGCCATGGAAGTCGGAATCCGCCAAGGAGTGTGTAACAACTCACCTGCCGAAGTTACTAGCCCTGAAAATGGATGGCGCTGAAGCGTCGTGCTTATACTCGGCCGTCAGCGGCATGTGCGGTCGGTTATTTAATTAACCGGCCATGAAGCCCTGACGAGTAGGAGGGTCGCGGCGGTGAGCGCAGAAGGACTGGCCGTGAGGCCGTCTGGAGCCGCCGTCGGTGCAGATCTTGGTGGTAGTAGCAAATACTCCAGCGAGGCCCTGGAGGACTGACGTGGAGAAGGGTTTCGTGTGAACAGCCGTTGCACACGAGTCAGTCGATCCTAAGCCCTAGGCGAAAGCCGATGTTGATGTGGTGTAGATATGTCGTTGGTTCGTTTTTAATTCGAACGTAAACGTACGAAGCGAGCACACACCCATTGGGCGAAAGGGAATCCGGTTCCTATTCCGGAACCCGGCAGCGGAACCGTTAATAATTCGGGCCCTCGCAAGAGAGTTCGTCGGGGCAACCCAAAAGGACCCGGAGACGCCGTCGGGAGATCCGGGAAGAGTTTTCTTTTCTGCATGAGCGTTCGAGTTCCATGGAATCCTCTAGCAGGGAGATATGGTTTGGAACGCGAAGAGCACCGCAGTTGCGGCGGTGTCCGGATCTTCCCCTCGGACCTTGAAAATCCGGGAGAGGGCCACGTCGAGGCGTCGCGCCGGTTCGTACCCATATCCGCAGCAGGTCTCCAAGGTGAAGAGCCTCTAGTCGATAGAATAATGTAGGTAAGGGAAGTCGGCAAATTGGATCCGTAACTTCGGGATAAGGATTGGCTCTGAGGATCGGGGCGTGTCGGGCTTGGCGAGGAAGCGGGTCGCGGCTGACGTGCCGGGCCTGTGCGAGGTGAAGCGTTGTTCCGTTTCGGCGGTCAATGTCGAATCCGAGTTCGGTCCCGTGCCTTTTGGCCTCCCGCGGAACCGTCTTGCTGCGAGGCTCCGGGTGCGCCCGTCAGGGCGTCCGGAAGTCCTCTTCGGCCGCCATTCAACGGTCAGCTCAGAACTGGCACGGACCGGGGGAATCCGACTGTCTAATTAAAACAAAGCATTGCGATGGCCCCTGCGGGTGTTGACGCAATGTGATTTCTGCCCAGTGCTCTGAATGT
>NC_087399.1:19456016-19458516 GCF_031307605.1 Tribolium castaneum
TTGGGGGTGAGTTAAGGGTAAAAATGTAAAAATTAAAAAAATAACAAAATTAACTATGTTGTGTATTTTAGTGTGTAGATAAGGCTCTTATATAATTTTTTTAGATTTCACCCTTTGGGGGTGAGTTATTAAACAAAAATCTACAAATAAAGCCTAATCGATACGGTTTTTTGCATATAGGTAGCCCCTAAAATATTAATAAAAATTATTTTACCAAAAACCACCCCTTTGTATTTGGGGGTGAGTTAAGGGTAAAAATGTAAAAATTAAAAAAATTACAAAATTAACCAAATTTAAATATGTTGTGTATTTTAGTGCGTAGATAAGGCTCTTATATAATTTTTTTAGATTTCACCCTTTGGGGGTGAGTTATTAAACAAAAGTCTACAAATAAAGCCTAATCGATACGGTTTTTTGCATATAGGTAGCCCCTAAAATATTAATAAAAAATATTTTAAAAAACCACCCCTTTGTATTTGGGGGTGAGTTAAGGGTAAAAATGAGAAAATAAAAAAAAAACAAAATTAAATAAATTTAACTATGATGTGTATTTTAGTGCATAGATAAGGCTCTTATATAATTTTTTTACATTTCACCTTTTGGGGGTGAGTTATTAAACAAAAACTTACAAATAAAGCCTAATCGATACGGTTTTTTGCATATGCGTAGCCCCTAAAATATTAATAAAAAAATTTTTACCAAAAACCACCCCTTTGTATTTGGGGGTGAGTTAAGGGTAAAAATGTAAAAATTAAAAAAAAAACAAAATTAACCAAATTTACATATGTTGTGTATTTTAGTGCGTAGATAAGGCTCTTATATAATTTTTTTAGATTTCACTCTTTGGGGGTGAGTTATTAAACAAAAATCTACAAATAAAGCCTAATCGATACGGTTTTTTGCATATAGGTAGCCCCTAAAATATTAATAAAAAATATTTTACCAAAAACCACCTCTTTGTATTTGGGGGTGAGTTAAGGGTAAAAATGTAAAAATTAAAAAAATAACAAAATTAACCAAATTTAAATATGTTGTGTATTTTAGTGCGTAGATAAGGCTCTTATATAATTTTTTTAGATTTCATTCTTTGGGGGTGAGTTATTAAACAAAAATCTACAAATAAAGCCTAATCGATACGGTTTTTTGCATATGCGTAGCCCCTAAAATATTAATAAAAATTATTTAACCAAAAACCACCCCTTTGTATTTGGGGGTGAGTTAAGGGTAAAAATGTAAAAATTAAAAAAATTACAAAATTAACCAAATTTAAATATGTTGTGTATTTTAGTGTGTAGATAAGGCTCTTATATAATTTTTTTAGATTTCACCCTTTGGGGGTGAGTTATTAAACAAAAATCTACAAATAAAGCCTAATCGATACGGTTTTTTGCATATAGGTAGCCCCTAAAATATTAATAAAAAATATTTTATCAAAAACCACCCTTTTGTATTTGGGGGGTGAGTTAAGGGTAAAAATGTAAAAATTAAAAAAAAAACAAAATTAACCAAATTTACATATGTTGTGTATTTCAGTGTGTAGATAAGGCTCTTATATATTTTTTTTAAATTTCATTCTTTGGGGGTGAGTTATTAAACAAAAATCTACAAATAAAGCCTAATCGATACGGTTTTTTGCATATAGGTAGCCCCTAAAATATTAATAAAAAATATTTTAGCAAAAACCACCCCTTTGTATTTGGGGGTGAGTTAAGGGTAAAAATGTAATAATTAAAAAAAAAACAAAATTAACCAAATTTAAATATGTTGTGTATTTTAGTGTGTAGATAAGGCTCTTATATAATTTTTTTAGATTTCATTCTTTGGGGGTGAGTTATTAAACAAAAATCTACAAATAAAGCCTAATCGATACGGTTTTTTGCATATAGGTAGCCCCTAAAATATTAATAAAAAATATTTTAGCAAAAACCACCCCTTTGTATTTGGGGGTGAGTTAAGGGTAAAAATGTAAAAATTAAAAAAAAAACAAAATTAACCAAATTTAAATATGTTGTGTATTTTAGTGCGTAGATAAGGCTCTTAAATAATTTTTTTAGATTTCACCCTTTGGGGGTGAGTTATTAAACAAAAATCTACAAATCAACCCTAATCGATACGGTTTTTTGCATATAGGTAGCCCCTAAAATATTAATAAAAAATATTTTAGCAAAAACCACCCCTTTGTTTTTGGGGGTGAGTTAAGGGTAAAAATGTAAAAATTAAAAAAAATACAAAATTAACCAAATTTAAATATGTTGTGTATTTTAGTGTGTAGATAAGGCTCTTATATAATTTTTTTAGATTTCATTCTTTGGGGGTGAGTTATTAAACAAAAATCTACAAATAAAGCCTAATCGATACGGTTTTTTGCATATAGGTAGCCCCTAAAATATTAATAAAAAATATTTTAGCAAAAACCACCCCTTTGTATTTGGGGGTGAGTTAAGGGTAAAAATGTAAAAATTAAAAAAAAAACAAAATTAACCAAATTTAAATATGTTGT
>NC_087399.1:19463516-19476016 GCF_031307605.1 Tribolium castaneum
AACGACATACTTCGTTCTACGGACTTAGCACATAGCTCTCGCCTAGCACATAGCTCTCGCCTAGCACATAGCGCTCGCCTTGCACCATTCACTGCTTAATAACTACTGCATATAATAAAGTCACGATTGCTCATGTGGTAAAATAGTAATGACACAATCATTTTGTTTAAAGGTATGCAACCAACATTACACAAAACGCGCGCTAAAGTTGCCTAAAACCACGAAGTACTACGTATACTTTAATTGTAACGCAACTGGTTTCACAGTAAACGTGTATGAAAATTGCCTATATTCAAGAAGTACTACATTTGTTTAAATATTGTATTACTGTTACGAAGTACGACGTTTAAATATTATGAATTATTTTTAGTTGTATATAAAATCATAGCTATTTTTGTAAATTAATAATGCAACCCGCAATACACCAAATGTGTATTAATATTGCCTAACTTGTACGAAGTACAACGTTCATTTAAGTGCATTAAGTATGGTGCTCTGTGTGATGAAATACGACGTTCATGTGACCATAAAGTAACAAACGAAGTACGGCGCTCACAAATGCAGCACTCAAAATTATTGTTTCATTGCACGACGTTTGCTTTGTTTCTGACTGCGACGAAATGCAGCGTTCATTTGACTTTGTACATAGTACAGACGAAGTACGACGTTTGCGAAGTACGGCACTCAAAATCGTGATTTTCATGTACGACGTTTATTTGCACGTCCTGCCGACTGCGACGGAGTACAGCGTTCAATTGACTTTGTACATAGTACAGACGAAGTACGACGTTTGCGAAGTACGGCACTCAAAATCGTGATTTTCTTGTACGACGTTTATTTGCACGTGCTGTCGACTGCGACGAAGTTAAGCGTTCATTTGACTTTGTACATAGTACAGACGAAGTACGACGTTTTCGAAGTACGGCACTCAAAATCGTGATTTTCTTGTACGACGTTTATTTGCACGTGCTGCCGACTGCGACGGAGTACAGCGTTCAATTGACTTTGTGCATAGTACAGACGAAGTACGACGTTTGCGAAGTACGACACTCAAAATCATGATTTTCTTGTAAGACGTTTATTTGCAGTTGCTTCCGACTGCGACGAAGTACAGCGTTCAATTGACTTTGTACATAGTACAGACGAAGTACGACGTTTGCGAAGTACGGCACTCAAAATCATGATTTTCTTGTAAGACGTTTATTTGCAGTTGCTTCCGACTGCGACGAAGTACAGCGTTCAATTGACTTTGTACATAGTACAGACGAAGTACGACGTTTGCGAAGTACGGCACTCAAAATCATGATTTTCTTGTAAGACGTTTATTTGCAGTTGCTTCCGACTGCGACGAAGTACAGCGTTCAATTGACTTTGTACATAGTACAGACGAAGTACGACGTTAGCGAAGTACGGCACTCAAAATCATGATTTTCTTGTACGACGTTTATTTGCACTTGCTGTCGACTGCGACGAGGTTTAGCGTTCACTTGACTTTGTACATAGTATAGACGAAGTACGACGTTTGCGAAGTACGGCACTCAAAATCGTGATTTTCTTGTACGACGTTTATTCGCACGTGCTGCCGACTGCGACGAAATGCAGCGTTCATAGTACAAACGAAGTACGACGTTCACAAAGTGATGAAGTAAAACGTAAACAATAAATAATAATAATGCAACCCACAATACACTAATTGTGTATTAAAATTGCATAACCTACACGAAGTACGACGTTCAAGAATACTAAAGAATTTTATTTGTGTTGTATATAATGAAAAAACAGCAAATTTTTTTGCAAATTACGTATCTGTAAATAAATGTAAACATTTAGCAACTAATCAAAATTGTTTTTTTTGCCTAGATATTAAAGTAAAACATAAAAATACATTAAATTTATAAAATGCAACCCGCAGCACACTAGATGTGCATTAATATTGCATAACCTTCACGAAGTACGACGTCCAAAAATATTAATTTTTTTTTATATTGAGGTTAAAAGTGAGAAAACATAAATTAATAATAATGCAACCTGCAATACACTTAATATGTACTGATCTTGCATAACCTTCACGAAGTACTACGTTCAAATATAAATTAATATTATTGTGACCCGCAATACACTAAATTTGTATCAATATTGCATAACCTACACGAAGTACGACGTTCAAGAATATTAAAGAATTTTATTTGTGTTGTATATAATAAAAAAACAGCAAATTTTTTTGCAAATTACGTATCTGTAAATAAATGTAAACATTCAGCAACTAATCAAAAGTGTTTTTTTGCCTAGACATTAAAGTAAATCATAAGAATACATTAAATTTATAAAATGCAACCCGCAGCACAACAGATGTGCATCAATATTGCATAACTGTTACGAAGTACGACGTCCAAAAATATTAAATTTTTTTTTATATGAAGGTAAAAAGTGAGAAAACATAAATTAATAATAATGCAACCTGCAATACACTTAATGTGTACTGATGTTGCATAACCTTCACGAAGTACTACGTTCAAATATAAATTAATATTATTGCGACCCGCAATACACTAAATTTGTATCAATATTGCATAACTTACACGAAGTACGACGTTTGAAAATATTAAATGTTTTATTTGTAGTTTGCATATAATAAAAAAAAAAACAAATTTTTATGTAAATTACGTATCTATAAATAAACGTACACATTTAACAATTAAATAAACATAGTATTTTGGCCTAGATATTAAATTAAAACATAAAAATGCATAATATTTATTAAAATGCAACTTGCAATACACCAAATGTGTATTAATATTGCATAACCTTTACGAAGTACGACGTTCACGAAGTACGTCGTTTACGAAGTGCGACGTTTACGAAGTGCGACGTTCACGAAGTACGTCGTTTACGAAGTGCGACGTTCACGAAGTACGTCGTTTACGAAGTGCGACGTTCGCGAAGTACGACGTCTACACATTAGGGCACTCAAAATTATTGTTACGTTGTACGACATTCAGACGTTCCAACTGCGACTAACTACAGCATTCATTTGACTTTGCACATACGACGAACGAAGTACGACGTTTACGAAGTACGGCGCTTAAAATAATTTTGTTTTTATTAATTAATTATTTTTTTTAAAACAAACGTTTTTATAATTAAATTTTATAATGGTTTAAATATAAAATATGACTTTTTAATATTATCAATATTTAAAATATTTTCTCCCTTTTGTGTGTATGCCTTATAGTTATAGAGCTGTGCGCTTCGGTAGACGTCGCCTGTGGAGCTATGTCAGTGGAGCGGTGCGCACATCCAATACCGAGCGGCTGCCTCGATCGGTGTCGCGCTGGTATACATATGGTAGTGGTGTGTGTCGATGCGTTGAGTGAGGCGATATGAACGGTGTAACGGTTTAGTCGAAGTTTATCATAAATGACGACGACAAAACGACCGATTATGTATACGTTCTGCATTTGCTTCCAATTTATCGACGTTTATCGCACATTTCCGCTATCGAATTCGAATAGGGCTTTGCTTGCGAGATTGCTTTATTTTGTGATTTTGTGGCTCGCCCAGTTCCCCACAGCGAGATTGCGGATGCGGCAAAACGTATTCTCTTACGTTGGCGGTCCTTATGCAATCAAACTTTGTTGAACTAACAAATGTTTGTGATTTAAACAAACAAAAATAATAAATGCGTCAACTCTCTAATATCCGAGCGAGAATATTTATATAATATTCGTAACGTTTATGGATTCGAAAGAATTTCATAAATTCACGTCGCATTCAATCTTGCGAAGAGTGAAGAGAATGTTTGAACTTTTAAATCGGCAAAGGTAAAAAATAATATTATAAATATTATTATTATGCCTTTATTGACCGATATATGTGTTGTGGTGTTTAACGACTACGACGACGATGATGACGATACATTTATCTCTATATCGTACGAAGAAAAGAAGAAACAGCGTGGCGTTACTTTCTTATATGTTAGATTGTTTCGCACAAACGCGCATATTCTTCATCTTTATAAACGATGATGATGAGTATTTTATTCTCTCGTCTGTCTCAAAAAACACAAAAACACAGTTCCCTGGTTGATCCTGCCAGTAGTCATATGCTTGTCTCAAAGATTAAGCCATGCATGTCTCAGTACAAGCCAAATTAAGGTGAAACCGCGAAAGGCTCATTAAATCAGTTATGGTTCCTTAGATCGTACCCACATTTACTTGGATAACTGTGGTAATTCTAGAGCTAATACATGCAAACAGAGCTCCGACCGGAGACGGAAGGAGCGCTTTTATTAGATCAAAACCAATCGGTGGCGGTTTCGCCGTCATCGTACAACTTGGTGAATCTGAATAACTTTACGCTGATCGCACGGTCTCGCACCGGCGACGCATCTTTCAAATGTCTGCCTTATCAACTGTCGATGGTAGGTTCTGCGCCTACCATGGTTGTAACGGGTAACGGGGAATCAGGGTTCGATTCCGGAGAGGGAGCCTGAGAAACGGCTACCACATCCAAGGAAGGCAGCAGGCGCGCAAATTACCCACTCCCGGCACGGGGAGGTAGTGACGAAAAATAACGATACGGGACTCATCCGAGGCCCCGTAATCGGAATGAGTACACTCTAAACCCTTTAACGAGGATCAATTGGAGGGCAAGTCTGGTGCCAGCAGCCGCGGTAATTCCAGCTCCAATAGCGTATATTAAAGTTGTTGCGGTTAAAAAGCTCGTAGTCGAATTTGTGTCCCGCGCCGCCGGTTCATCGTTCGCGGTGTTAACTGGCGTTTCGCGGGACGTCCTGCCGGTGGGCTTAGCTCGAGAGGGCGGCCCAACTCAATCCCGCCGCGGTGCTCTTCATTGAGTGTCGAGGTGGGCCGGCACGTTTACTTTGAACAAATTAGAGTGCTTAAAGCAGGCTAAAACTTCGCCTGAATACTGTGTGCATGGAATAATGGAATAGGACCTCGGTTCTATTTTGTTGGTTTTCGGAACCCCGAGGTAATGATTAATAGGAACGGATGGGGGCATTCGTATTGCGACGTTAGAGGTGAAATTCTTGGATCGTCGCAAGACGGACAGAAGCGAAAGCATTTGCCAAAAACGCTTTCATTGATCAAGAACGAAAGTTAGAGGTTCGAAGGCGATCAGATACCGCCCTAGTTCTAACCATAAACGATGCCAGCTAGCGATCCGCCGACGTTCCTCCGATGACTCGGCGGGCAGCTTCCGGGAAACCAAAGCTTTTGGGTTCCGGGGGAAGTATGGTTGCAAAGCTGAAACTTAAAGGAATTGACGGAAGGGCACCACCAGGAGTGGAGCCTGCGGCTTAATTTGACTCAACACGGGAAACCTCACCAGGCCCGGACACCGGAAGGATTGACAGATTGAGAGCTCTTTCTTGATTCGGTGGGTGGTGGTGCATGGCCGTTCTTAGTTGGTGGAGCGATTTGTCTGGTTAATTCCGATAACGAACGAGACTCTAGCCTGCTAAATAGGCGTATTTCGACATCCCAAATGCCGGCTGGAGCCGGGTTCGCCCGGTCTCTATGTGCGGTTTTTACTGTCGGCGTACAAACAATTCTTCTTAGAGGGACAGGCGGCTTCTAGCCGCACGAGATTGAGCAATAACAGGTCTGTGATGCCCTTAGATGTTCTGGGCCGCACGCGCGCTACACTGAAGGAATCAGCGTGTCCTCCCTGACCGAGCGGTCCGGGTAACCCGCTGAACCTCCTTCGTGCTAGGGATTGGGGCTTGCAATTGTTCCCCATGAACGAGGAATTCCCAGTAAGCGCGAGTCATAAGCTCGCGTTGATTACGTCCCTGCCCTTTGTACACACCGCCCGTCGCTACTACCGATTGAATGATTTAGTGAGGTCTTCGGACCGGTGCGCGGTGGCGTTTCGACGTTGCCGATGTTGCTGGGAAGATGACCAAACTTGATCATTTAGAGGAAGTAAAAGTCGTAACAAGGTTTCCGTAGGTGAACCTGCGGAAGGATCATTAACGTGTAAATGTTGTTGTTTAGTTGTCACACATACACACACATTTTGTCTGTGCTGATCAACAAAAAACACACATACATACACTATTCGTATGATGATCAATTCTCATACAAAATTCTTTATTATGCGTCGAACGGAAAAGCAACAACGGGTCGTCTTGCATTAAGCGGATCTGTTGTTACGTTTTTCGATTTATTTTATAAATCGATTGTAAACGTGCCGTAAACGACGTTTTCAAAGAATTTTTTCGAACATTAACACGAATCAATATTGTCGAAAGATGGTTATGTGCTAACGTTTTATTATTGCTTTCGCAGTGCCGGTCTTAGCGTATTTCCATCATCGTATTCGCTTCGAAAAAAAGTACTAATACACAGTGGTGGTGTATAATTAATGTGCAAGAGATGTTGTTGTTGTTGTTGTAGTATTTGTATATGGTTGGAGTTATTTATAATAACAAACAAGAATGAATGAATGAATAATAATGGTGTCTGCCAATACGATCGTACTTTATGTACACGACTAAAACTTTATACATACAAACCATAATAATAAATAAACTCGAAACAACCAACAACAAAATTAATACGCTACTGTACATACAAATACACATTTATACATACCATCATTTTACTTAACCGATGGTGAGTGATGTTTGAAAAATAAACGCTTAGGCTTACGGTTTTGTAAGCCAGTCTTTGCGTATTTTCTTCATCGTATTCGCTTCGGAAAAAAGAAAATAAAGATGGTGTATAATTAATGTGTAAAAGAGATGTTGTAGTTGTAATTTAATTTGTAAATGGTTGGAGTTTATTAATAAATAAAAGGGGCTGTCTATTCGTCTGTACTTTATGTACAAGACTAAAACTTTATACATACAAACCATAATAATAAATAAACTCGAAACAACCAACAACAAAATTAATACGCTACTGTACATACAAATACACATTTATACATACCATCATTTTACTTAACCGATGGTGAGTGATGTTTGAAAAATAAACGCTTAGGCTTACGGTTTTGTAAGCCAGTCTTTGCGTATTTTCTTCATCGTATTCGCTTCGGAAAAAAGAAAATAAAGATGGTGTATAATTAATGTGTAAAAGAGATGTTGTAGTTGTAATTCAATTTGTAAATGGTTGGAGTTTATTAATAAATAAAAGGGGCTGTCTATTCGTCTGTACTTTATGTACAAGACTACAAAAACGTTTTATAACAATAAAAAGCTCGAAACAACCAATAACAAAATATACTACTACTATACTACTATACATACAAACGCACATTTATAAATACATAAAATCAATTTACTTTATCGATAGTGAGTGATGTTTGGAAAAAAACGCTTAGGCTTACGGTTTTCGGGTACCTGGGTTCCGCATGCGTCGAAGTAATAATTTACTTTAACGACGCGACGAACCGTAGGAATCTAAATAAAAAAGTTTATTAACTTTTTTAGATTCTGTGGGTTTTAAATGATATACGCCCGACTGACGAAGGAACGTTTTGCACTGCCTGTGCTTTTCTTTTGATTCGTTTTTATGTCGACGGACGTTCTTAGAATGCCCACCAAACGACGTATCACACAAAACACCCTACAATTGTATTGTTTGGTAAATATTGTTGTGATTAAGTTTGCAGCTGTGGCGTTTGTTTGAAGAAAACGTCTGGTTTTTCGACATATTTTCTATTTAATAAATATACATAATGCTTATCGCAAAAGGAGCAGAGTTTTATAGACAAAGTTGATAGAGAAAAAAAACCTAATAGATATATATATACGTATTTATAAAACGTTAATATCATCGGGTTATTCTTTATGTAAACTTAAACTATAACTGCATACTCTTTTCGATAAGTAGAAACAAATGCCACTTTAATTAAATAAAATATTATAAAATATAACGCCGAACGTTTCTTTCGATTGGTCCGTTTCTCACATATACATCACAATTGTAATAACCTTAAGTAGTTATTTTTGTTGTTGTGTGATGATGAAACGATTTCGATGTGGAACGGTGCGTTATGTAATAATATTTTAAATTTGTTTGAAAAGATTACCCTGAACGGTGGATCACTTGGCTCGTGGGTCGATGAAGAACGCAGCTAATTGCGCGTCAACTTGTGAACTGCAGGACACATGAACATCGACATTTCGAACGCACATTGCGGTCCTCGGATATACTGTTCCCGGACCACTCCTGGCTGAGGGTCGTGTCAATTTCAAAGACTGCTCGGTTTTTGTCTTAAACACAGCGCACAATGTTGTGTAGACAATTACGTCGGAGCGTGTTGGGTGCAAATATGACGCGTTACTATAATTGTTAATTGATTGTCGGTTGTCATAATAAAATATTATGCAACGTAGACAACAATAAAAACAATATAAAAAAATAACGCGGCATCCTAAAACGCAATAGCGGCTGACATTCTTATTAGTTTGTTGGTACAAGTTGGTTTAGACGTAGCACGTCCGATATTAAAAAGCAGCCACAACGCTTAAATTTCGAACGAAGCGATCGTCGTGTCCGAGACGTTAAAGTTGTTTATATGCATATTTTATGCACTATAATTAACAACAACAACATTCTCGCAACGACGTCAGATCGATGTTTGAAATTGTTTGGAGGCAGCCATATAAACGGAATACGTGTAATTATCGTCTGACAAAATAAAGGCAAATTTATATTTGCGACCTCAGAGCAGGTGAGACTACCCGCTGAATTTAAGCATATTATTAAGCGGAGGAAAAGAAACTAACTAGGATTTCCTTAGTAGCGGCGAGCGAACAGGAAAAAGCCCAGCACTGAATCCCGCGGCCGAAACCGGACGCCGGGAAATGTGGTGTTAGGGAGGATCCGTCATCCCGAGATTGTGCGACGCGTCCAAGTCCATCTTGAACGGGGCCACAGCCCATAGAGGGTGCCAGGCCCGTAGTGACCGTTGCCGATAACGGGAGGATCTCTCCTCAGAGTCGGGTTGCTTGAGAGTGCAGCCCTAAGTGGGTGGTAAACTCCATCTAAGGCTAAATATGACCACGAGACCGATAGCGAACAAGTACCGTGAGGGAAAGTTGAAAAGAACTTTGAAGAGAGAGTTCAATAGTACGTGAAACCGTTCAGGGGTAAACCTGAGAAACCCGAAAGGTCGAAAGGGGAGATTCAGCGTGACTCGATAGCGGCGCTAAATGATCGTGCGACGAACGGCGTACGCGTCGTTCGCGCCTTTTGTTTATGCGAACCGAAGTCGAACGCGTGCACTTCTCCCCCAGTAGGACGTCGCGATCCTTTGGGTGTCGATCTAAGGCCCGCGGTGGAGCCCGTTCGAACGGTTCGCCGTTTCGGACGAACCCGCGGTGTTTCCCGGTCGACTCGCTCGAAGGTATGCATATGGCGCCGGGCCGCTACACAGTTAGCGTCCGACCATTGGCAAGCGCGTTCGTTTATGACGGTAATCGCACCTGGTGTCGGTTCTGTCTACGAATGGCTGTTCGCCAATGAGTTCTCGGACAGACTCGGTTGAAACGCCGATCTGCGACGCTATAGCTTTGGGTACTTTCAGGACCCGTCTTGAAACACGGACCAAGGAGTCTAGCATGTGCGCGAGTCATTGGGACATGACTAAACCTAAAGGCGCAATGAAAGTGAAAGTTCGTCTTGCACGGACTAAGGGAAGATGGGCGGCCGTTACGGCTGTCGCCCCGCACTCCCGGGGCGTCTCATTCTCATTGCGAGAAGAGGCGCACCAAGAGCGTACACGCTGGGACCCGAAAGATGGTGAACTATGCCTGGTCAGGACGAAGTCAGGGGAAACCCTGATGGAGGTCCGTAGCGATTCTGACGTGCAAATCGATCGTCGGAACTGGGTATAGGGGCGAAAGACTAATCGAACCATCTAGTAGCTGGTTCCCTCCGAAGTTTCCCTCAGGATAGCTGGCGCTCGTCGCTTACGAGTTTCATCCGGTAAAGCGAATGATTAGAGGCATTGGGGTCGAAACGGCCTCAACCTATTCTCAAACTTTAAATGGGTGAGATCTCCGGCTTGCTCGAACTTTATATGAAGCCGCGAGACTCGAATCAGAGTGCCAAGTGGGCCATTTTTGGTAAGCAGAACTGGCGCTGTGGGATGAACCAAACGCCGAGTTAAAGCGCCTAAATCGACGCTTATGGGATACCATGAAAGGCGTTGGTAACTTAAGACATCAGGACGGTGGCCATGGAAGTCGGAATCCGCCAAGGAGTGTGTAACAACTCACCTGCCGAAGTTACTAGCCCTGAAAATGGATGGCGCTGAAGCGTCGTGCTTATACTCGGCCGTCAGCGGCATGTGCGGTCGGTTATTTAATTAACCGGCCATGAAGCCCTGACGAGTAGGAGGGTCGCGGCGGTGAGCGCAGAAGGACTGGCCGTGAGGCCGTCTGGAGCCGCCGTCGGTGCAGATCTTGGTGGTAGTAGCAAATACTCCAGCGAGGCCCTGGAGGACTGACGTGGAGAAGGGTTTCGTGTGAACAGCCGTTGCACACGAGTCAGTCGATCCTAAGCCCTAGGCGAAAGCCGATGTTGATGTGGTGTAGATATGTCGTTGGTTCGTTTTTAATTCGAACGTAAACGTACGAAGCGAGCACACACCCATTGGGCGAAAGGGAATCCGGTTCCTATTCCGGAACCCGGCAGCGGAACCGTTAATAATTCGGGCCCTCGCAAGAGAGTTCGTCGGGGCAACCCAAAAGGACCCGGAGACGCCGTCGGGAGATCCGGGAAGAGTTTTCTTTTCTGCATGAGCGTTCGAGTTCCATGGAATCCTCTAGCAGGGAGATATGGTTTGGAACGCGAAGAGCACCGCAGTTGCGGCGGTGTCCGGATCTTCCCCTCGGACCTTGAAAATCCGGGAGAGGGCCACGTCGAGGCGTCGCGCCGGTTCGTACCCATATCCGCAGCAGGTCTCCAAGGTGAAGAGCCTCTAGTCGATAGAATAATGTAGGTAAGGGAAGTCGGCAAATTGGATCCGTAACTTCGGGATAAGGATTGGCTCTGAGGATCGGGGCGTGTCGGGCTTGGCGAGGAAGCGGGTCGCGGCTGACGTGCCGGGCCTGTGCGAGGTGAAGCGTTGTTCCGTTTCGGCGGTCAATGTCGAATCCGAGTTCGGTCCCGTGCCTTTTGGCCTCCCGCGGAACCGTCTTGCTGCGAGGCTCCGGGTGCGCCCGTCAGGGCGTCCGGAAGTCCTCTTCGGCCGCCATTCAACGGTCAGCTCAGAACTGGCACGGACCGGGGGAATCCGACTGTCTAATTAAAACAAAGCATTGCGATGGCCCCTGCGGGTGTTGACGCAATGTGATTTCTGCCCAGTGCTCTGAATGTCAACGTGAAGAAATTCAAGCAAGCGCGGGTAAACGGCGGGAGTAACTATGACTCGAACACTCGGGCGTTGGTCCGAGGTAGTAGGGTCGTAGATACGCCGATGTCCACCTCCTAGTGGTTCCCGCCGGTAACGGACATCTATCGCTGATGGAACCTAGCTCGCTCTTGAAGAGCGGCGGACGGAGACTTGGAATCGTGGTGTGGTTCTGATGTAAGTCCTGAAACATGGCGTGATGGCCCGCCCGCCCGACCGGAGGGACTTAGAACCCCCTTCCGCGAGGGTCCTGTCTGTAGGTCCTCCACCTCCGTAAAACGAGATGGGGGAAACCGCAAACGGGGATGAAGAGTCGTTTGTTCCGTCGCATCGGAGATTGCGCAGCTGGGTCAAGTCGGCGGGGTGTTCGGCTAACGGACAAGGCTGGGCGTGAGGGGAGGTTTGCAGCTTCCCCTCACTTATGCCCGCTTCTACATTGCAGGCTCGGTTTCAAAGAATAATCCTATAGTTCCCCCCGGCCCCCAGGCCGGGGCTCCTGCATTTGCTGCTGGTCGGAATGCCAATGGGGAGCCCGCCCAAAATCCATGCCCGTATTGTGCACGGTCGTTTACCACCGCCAATGGCCGCGGGTTGCATATACGGAGGGCGCATCCAGACGAGGCTAATAACGCAATAGACATCGAACGCATTCATGCCCGCTGGTCAGACGAGGAGACAGCCATGATGGCCAGGCTTGAGGCCGGTGCCATCCAGCAAGGGGGTGTAAGGTTTATGAACCAGTTTCTGGTTCCGCGCATGCCGGGTAGGACTCTGGAAGCAGTGAAAGGTAAGCGCAGAGATGCGACTTACAAAGCACTGGTCCAGAGATTTCTGCAGGCGCCGCAAATAAACCTCCCCGAACTGCGTGATGGTGATGCGCCTCGTCAGCCTGATCCTCAACGGGAAAACCCTCCCGAGCCCCCTGCTTTCGATGGGGCGATCAGGGGCGCTGTCGCCGACCTTGTCGGAGGGGTCGACTGGCAGCGCCTCGGGTTTCAGGGAGACCGTCTCTGTGACATCGCGAGACGGGCTTGCGATGGGGAGGATGTTTCGGGCCAGTTGCTGGGCTGGCTTCGGGATGTCTTCCCTGTCAAAAGGGTTAGTACCAG
>NC_087399.1:19481016-19501016 GCF_031307605.1 Tribolium castaneum
AAATTAACCAAATTTAAATATGTTGTGTATTTTAGTGTGCAGATAAGGCCTCTATGTTGTTTTTTTAGATTTCACCCTTAGGGGGTGAGTTTTTAACGTATTTAAAGAACCACTAAATTCAAAAAATTCAAACAATGTCAAAGATGTTTTTTAAAAATTTTAGAACTCAAAAAGAAACTCCGAAATTTTCTTAGCTTTCGTTTTTCATTGGTCTGGTGCGCATGCGCAGTTGCGTCTAACCTGTACATTTTCCCCACCAAACGTCCACAGATCACGATAACTAAAGGGCGTACAATCCTCAAACAACTTCTAAAGTGCTTAGGTCATGCTCCCCCGACATATGAAAAAAAAACAGATTTTTATCTCAATTAGATCTAAAAGTCACTTCCCCCACCACCCGGACCACTAATGCGGACTTTGAGCTGGATAAAAGTCACAAAGTCATGATTAAATTTTTAATGTTTTTTTAACTTAATCGATAGACATGCGCGTAAGATTAAAATAACAATTTTTATAAATGTGGAATGACCACCCCTTCTATTCGAAAAACAACCCTAAAATTAACAAAAAAAAAACAAAATCTACAAATAAAGCCTAATCGATACGGTTTTTTGCATATACGTAGCCCCTAAAATATTAATAAAAAATAGTTTAGCAAAAACCACCCCTTTGTATTTGGGGGTGAGTTAAGGGTAAAAATGTGAAAATTAAAAAAAAAACAAAATTAACCAAATTTAAATATGTTGTGTATTTTAGTGCGTAGATAAGGCTTTTATATTAAAAGCTAAAATATTAATAAAAAATATTTTAGCAAAAACCACCCCTTTGTATTTGGGGGTGAGTTAAGGGTAAAAATGTAAAAATTAAAAAAAAATAACCAAATTTAAATATGTTGTGTATTTTAGTGCGTAGATAAGGCTCTTGCATTAGTTTTTTAGATTTCACCCTTTGGGGGTGAGTTATTAAACAAATAGCTACAAATAAAGCCTAATCGATACCGTTTCTTGCATATAGGTAGCCTCTAAAATATTAATAAAAAATATTTTAGTAAAAACCACCCCTTTGTATTTGGGGGTGACTTAAGGGTAAAAATGTAAAAATTAAAAAAAAATTACCAAATTTAAATATGTTGTGCATTTTAGTGCGTAGATAAGGCTCTTGCATTAGTTTTTTACATTTCACCCTTTGGGGGTGGGTTATTAAACAAAAATCTACAAATAAAGCCTAATCGATACGGTTTTTTGCATACAGGTAGCCCCTAAAATATTAATAAAAATATTTTAGCAAAAACCACCCCTTTGTGTTTGGGGGTGAGTTAAGGGTAAAAATGAAAAAATTAAAAAAAAAACAAAATTAACCAAATTTAAATATGTTGTGTATTTTAGTGCGTAGATAAGGCTCTTATATAAAGTTTTTAGATTTCACCCTTTGGGGTGAGTTATTAAACAAAAAGCTACAAATAAAGCCTAATCGATACCGTTTCTTGCATATAGGTAGCCTCTAAAATATTAATAAAAAATATTTTAGTAAAAACCATCCCTTTGTATTTGGGGGTGACTTAAGGGTAAAAATGTAAAAATTAAAAAAAAAACAAAATTAACCAAATTTAAATATGTTGTGTATTTTAGAGCGTAGATAAGGCTCATATATAATTTTTTTAGATTTCACCCTTTGGGGGTGAGTTATTAAACAAAAATCTACAAATAAAGCCTAATCGATACGGTTTTTTGCATATAGGTAGCCCATAATATATTAATAAAAAATATTTTAGCAAAAACCACCCCTTTGTATTTGGGGGTGAGTTAAGGGTAAAAATGTAAAAATAAAAAAAAATAACCAAATTTAAGTATGTTGTGTATTTTAGTGCGTAGATAAGGCTCTTATATCAGTTTTTTAGATTTCACCTTTTGGGGGTGAGTTATTTAACAAAATACTACAAACAAAGTCTAATCGATACGGTTTTTGGCATATAGGTAGCCCCTAAAATATTAATAAAAAATGTTTTAGCAAAAACTACCCCTTTATATTTGGGGGTGAGTTAGGGGTAAAAATGTAAAAATTAAAAAAAAACAAAATTAATCAAATTTGAATATGTTGTGTATTTTAGTGCGTAGATAAAGCTCTTATATTCGTTTTTTAGATTTTACCTTTTGGGGGTAAGTTATTAAACAAAAATCTACAAATAAAACTAATCGATACGGTTTTTGCATATAGGTAGCCCCTAAAATATTAATAAAAAATATTTTAGCAAAAAACACCCCTTTGTATTTGGGGGTGAATTAAGGGTAAAAACGTAAAAAATAAAAATAAACAAAAATTAACCTAATTTAAATAATTGAAAATTTATCACACTTACTACAAATATTGTATGTATTTCAATGCGTACATAAGGACCATATATTTCTTTTTTTTTAATTTTACCCTTACAGGGTGAGTTTTTAGCGTTTGTAAAAAAATGTTACTGGATTCCTATAATTACCATTAAATCTACAGTCATGTGGTTTACAATAAAAAAAATATATTACCATAAGGAACTAAGAACTAAATACTTTTTCCTTATCAAAAACACCCCTAAAGTGTACAAAAAAAAATACACATACAGTCAGATCGATATGGGTTTTTGCGTGCAAGTACCCACTAAAACAAAAATAAAACTTATTTAAATAAAATCCACCCCTTTGAATTAAGAGGTGAGTTAAGGGTAAAAATGTAAAAAATAAAAATAAAGAAAAATTTATCACATTTGGATATAAATAAACAAAAATTTATCACATTTAGGTATATTGTGTATATCAATGCGTACAAAAGGCCCCTATATTACTTTTTTGGATTTCACTTTTTGGGGGTGACTATTTAACTTTTATAAAAAACGATTTTTACATTTCCATAAGTGTCTTCGAATCGATTGACAAGCGGTTTACAATAAAAAAATATATTATAATAATTATAAAAAACAAACACCACTTACTTAAAAAAGCCACCCCTAAAATTGACAAAAAAAAACCAAATACAGTCAGATTAATATAGGTTGTAGCGTGCAAGTACCCTTTGAAATAGAAATAAAGATAATTTAAACAGCGAAGGAACTGGCTTACCTCGGCCTATGATTAGAAAACAGTTTCCTTGTATAACTTGCATTCGCCATAACTATAAATAAATCACAAGGACAAACGTTTGACAAAGTAGGCATTTACCTGGATGGGCCATGTTTTGTGCATGGCCAATTGTATGTAGCTATGAGTCGAGTGGGGTTAGGAGAAAATTTAAAAATATATATAACAAACGGACCTCAACAAGGGAAATATAACTATCGCAATGGAAGGACGTTTACCAGAAATGTCGTATTTTGGAATGTTGTAGCAAATAATACACGGCCACACACTATGCAACATAACGCAGATGAACCACTGCAACCTATTATTCTACAAATCTACGACGAATGGAATGATGATTTCGACTGGAATACACTTCCAGAATTTGAAGACAAATTTCTCGGCAATCCTCTTCCAATAATAGGAAGTATTCAACCGTTCTATACCGATTCACAATTAAGGCGGCAAGTATCCACCATGGAGAAGCCTGGTACGTCTGGACCTAATATTAAACAAACGACAACACACTTACAAATCTCAAGTGACGATGACGAAGATTCTTTATAAAACCTTTTATATTTACTAAATTGAAAAACATATGTTAAAACAATTTAATAAATGTTATGTTTTTAATTGTGACAAGTGTTTTTAATATAATCCATATCATACATAAAAACTTACACCGTGTTAAGCCTGAAATAATCAATTTGGCTCAAATTCTATTACGTTAGGTCTAAAAGATCAGTTTGGTTTTAAAAACTATACAACCAGAAATTCGACAAATATTGGCGGCGGTACTTTCAGGGCGCGTATTTTTCACCCGCTAATAGGGAACGTGAGCTGGGTTTAGACCGTCGTGAGACAGGTTAGTTTTACCCTACTGATGACTCGTCGTTGCGATAGTAATCCTGCTCAGTACGAGAGGAACCGCAGGTTCGGACATTTGGTTCACGCACTCGCTCGAGCGGGCGGTGGTGCGAAGCTACCATCCGTGGGATTATGCCTGAACGCCTCTAAGGCCGTATCCTTTCTAGTCAAAGGTGGCAACGATACCTTTAGGAGTTTCGAGAGTCGACAGGCTCAAAACAATGTGACTTTACTAGGCGTTTAACGCTTGCGTACGAACGTCGCACGAGCCCTATTTGCCGTGTGAAGCCACCGATCGGCGGCGGGATCGATCCTTGCCACGTCCGACCAGGCTTCTAGACGGTCAATTATGGGTACATTGTTGTTCGACGTCGAAACTCGGAATTGTCTGTAGACGACTTACGTACCTGGCAGGGTGTTGTACTCGGTAGAGCAGTTTCCACGCTGCGATCTGTTGAGACTCAGCCCTCAGCTTGGGGATTCGTCTTGTCGGCGAGACGAGACCCCGTCAACGTTTAGAAAGCTGAGTGGATAAAAAATATACCCAGCCAGGTACATACACATTGTTTATATAAATAAAAATTTCTAGTATGCAATGCATGCAACTTTGGCTAACCAACATGAACTTACTCTATTTTATTATTACATACGTACCTGGCAAGGTGTTGTACTCGGTAGAGCTGTTTCTACGCTGCGATCTGTTCAGACTCGGCTTGGAGATTCGTCTTGTCGGTGAGACGAGACTCCGTCAACGTTTAGAAAGCTGAGTGGATAGAAAAATACACAGCCAGGTACACATTGTTTATATAAATAAAAATTTCTAGTATGCAATGCTTGCAACTTTGGCTAACCAACATGAACTTACTCTATTTTATTATTACACACGTACCTGGCAAGGTGTTGTACTCGGTAGAGCTGTTTCTACGCTGCGATCTGTTCAGCCTCAGCTTGGAGATTCGTCTTGTCGGTGAGACGAGACTCCGTCAACGTTTAGAAAGCTGAGTGGATCGAAAAATACAACACAGCCAGGTACACATTTTTTATATGAAAATTTCTAGTATGCAATGCAACTTGGGCAAACGAACATAAACTTACTCTATTTTATCATTACAAATAAATTTACCTCTCTAAAAACTCTCACTCTCTCTCACCACAATTTATAATACACTTTAGTAGTGTACAGCCTTATTTCTCTCAAGTAACAAAAAGACGATGGTGTGGTGGTGATAGTGATAGAAACAACCAACTAGTCGTAAAGAGTAAGAGTAATAGAGTAAGAGATGAATAATACAAGAGAGAGAAAAGAGAGAAAGGGAAAGAGAAGAGAGCTTAAAGAAAAAGAAGATAGATGATAGAGAGAGAGAGAGAGAGAGAGAGAGAGAGAGAGAGAGAGAGAGAGAGAGAGGAGGAAGAGTAGAGGAAAGCCAGCAAATTTATTCGAACGACATACTTCGTTCTACGGACTTAGCACATAGCTCTCGCCTAGCACATAGCTCTCGCCTAGCACATAGCTCTCGCCTAGCACATAGCTCTCGCCTAGCACATAGCTCTCGCCTAGCACATAGCTCTCGCCTAGCACATAGCTCTCGCCTAGCACATAGCGCTCGCCTTGCACATAGCGCTCGCCTTGCACCATTCACTGCTTAATAACTACTGCATATAATAAAGTCACGATTGCTCATGTGGTAAAATAGTAATGACACAATCATTTTGTTTAAAGGTATGCAACCAACATTACACAAAACGCGCGCTCAAGTTGCCTAAAACCACGAAGTACTACGTATACTTTAATTGTAACGCAACTGGTTTCACAGTAAACGTGTATGAAAATTGCCTATATTCAAGAAGTACTACATTTGTTTAAATATTGTATTACTGTTACGAAGTACGACGTTTAAATATTATGAATTATTTTTAGTTGTATATAAAATCATAGCTATTTTTGTAAATTAATAATGCAACCCGCAATACACCAAATGTGTATTAATATTGCCTAACTTGTACGAAGTACAACGTTCATTTAAGTGCATTAAGTATGGTGCTCTGTGTGATGAAATACGACGTTCATGTGACCATAAAGTAACAAACGAAGTACGGCGCTCACAAATGCAGCACTCAAAATTATTGTTTCATTGCACGACGTTTGCTTTGTTTCTGACTGCGACGAAATGCAGCGTTCATTTGACTTTGTACATAGTACAGACGAAGTACGACGTTTGCGAAGTACGGCACTCAAAATCGTGATTTTCATGTACGACGTTTATTTGCACGTCCTGCCGACTGCGACGGAGTACAGCGTTCAATTGACTTTGTACATAGTACAGACGAAGTACGACGTTTGCGAAGTACGGCACTCAAAATCGTGATTTTCTTGTACGACGTTTATTTGCACGTGCTGTCGACTGCGACGAAGTTAAGCGTTCATTTGACTTTGTACATAGTACAGACGAAGTACGACGTTTTCGAAGTACGGCACTCAAAATCGTGATTTTCTTGTACGACGTTTATTTGCACGTGCTGCCGACTGCGACGGAGTACAGCGTTCAATTGACTTTGTGCATAGTACAGACGAAGTACGACGTTTGCGAAGTACGGCACTCAAAATCATGATTTTCTTGTAAGACGTTTATTTGCAGTTGCTTCCGACTGCGACGAAGTACAGCGTTCAATTGACTTTGTACATAGTACAGACGAAGTACGACGTTTGCGAAGTACGGCACTCAAAATCATGATTTTCTTGTAAGACGTTTATTTGCAGTTGCTTCCGACTGCGACGAAGTACAGCGTTCAATTGACTTTGTACATAGTACAGACGAAGTACGACGTTTGCGAAGTACGGCACTCAAAATCATGATTTTCTTGTAAGACGTTTACTTGCAGTTGCTTCCGACTGCGACGAAGTACAGCGTTCAATTGACTTTGTACATAGTACAGACGAAGTACGACGTTTGCGAAGTACGGCACTCAAAATCATGATTTTCTTGTACGACGTTTATTTGCACTTGCTGTCGACTGCGACGAGGTTTAGCGTTCACTTGACTTTGTACATAGTATAGACGAAGTACGACGTTTGCGAAGTACGGCACTCAAAATCGTGATTTTCTTGTACGACGTTTATTCGCACGTGCTGCCGACTGCGACGAAATGCAGCGTTCATAGTACAAACGAAGTACGACGTTCACAAAGTGATGAAGTAAAACGTAAACAATAAATAATAATAATGCAACCCACAATACACTAATTGTGTATTAAAATTGCATAACCTACACGAAGTACGACGTTCAAGAATACTAAAGAATTTTATTTGTGTTGTATATAATGAAAAAACAGCAAATTTTTTTGCAAATTACGTATCTGTAAATAAATGTAAACATTTAGCAACTAATCAAAATTGTTTTTTTTGCCTAGATATTAAAGTAAAACATAAAAATACATTAAATTTATAAAATGCAACCCGCAGCACACTAGATGTGCATTAATATTGCATAACCTTCACGAAGTACGACGTCCAAAAATATTAATTTTTTTTTATATTGAGGTTAAAAGTGAGAAAACATAAATTAATAATAATGCAACCTGCAATACACTTAATATGTACTGATCTTGCATAACCTTCACGAAGTACTACGTTCAAATATAAATTAATATTATTGTGACCCGCAATACACTAAATTTGTGTCAATATTGCATAACCTACACGAAGTACGACGTTCAAGAATATTAAAGAATTTTATTTGTGTTGTATATAATAAAAAAACAGCAAATTTTTTTGCAAATTACGTATCTGTAAATAAATGTAAACATTCAGCAACTAATCAAAAGTGTTTTTTTGCCTAGACATTAAAGTAAATCATAAGAATACATTAAATTTATAAAATGCAACCCGCAGCACAACAGATGTGCATCAATATTGCATAACTGTTACGAAGTACGACGTCCAAAAATATTAAATTTTTTTTTATATGAAGGTAAAAAGTGAGAAAACATAAATTAATAATAATGCAACCTGCAATACACTTAATGTGTACTGATGTTGCATAACCTTCACGAAGTACTACGTTCAAATATAAATTAATATTATTGCGACCCGCAATACACTAAATTTGTATCAATATTGCATAACTTACACGAAGTACGACGTTTGAAAATATTAAATGTTTTATTTGTAGTTTGCATATAATAAAAAAAAAAACAAATTTTTATGTAAATTACGTATCTATAAATAAACGTACACATTTAACAATTAAATAAACATAGTATTTTGGCCTAGATATTAAATTAAAACATAAAAATGCATAATATTTATTAAAATGCAACTTGCAATACACCAAATGTGTATTAATATTGCATAACCTTTACGAAGTACGACGTTCACGAAGTACGTCGTTTACGAAGTGCGACGTTTACGAAGTGCGACGTTCACGAAGTACGTCGTTTACGAAGTGCGACGTTCACGAAGTACGTCGTTTACGAAGTGCGACGTTCGCGAAGTACGACGTCTACACATTAGGGCACTCAAAATTATTGTTACGTTGTACGACATTCAGACGTTCCAACTGCGACTAACTACAGCATTCATTTGACTTTGCACATACGACGAACGAAGTACGACGTTTACGAAGTACGGCGCTTAAAATAATTTTGTTTTTATTAATTAATTATTTTTTTTAAAACAAACGTTTTTATAATTAAATTTTATAATGGTTTAAATATAAAATATGACTTTTTAATATTATCAATATTTAAAATATTTTCTCCCTTTTGTGTGTATGCCTTATAGTTATAGAGCTGTGCGCTTCGGTAGACGTCGCCTGTGGAGCTATGTCAGTGGAGCGGTGCGCACATCCAATACCGAGCGGCTGCCTCGATCGGTGTCGCGCTGGTATACATATGGTAGTGGTGTGTGTCGATGCGTTGAGTGAGGCGATATGAACGGTGTAACGGTTTAGTCGAAGTTTATCATAAATGACGACGACAAAACGACCGATTATGTATACGTTCTGCATTTGCTTCCAATTTATCGACGTTTATCGCACATTTCCGCTATCGAATTCGAATAGGGCTTTGCTTGCGAGATTGCTTTATTTTGTGATTTTGTGGCTCGCCCAGTTCCCCACAGCGAGATTGCGGATGCGGCAAAACGTATTCTCTTACGTTGGCGGTCCTTATGCAATCAAACTTTGTTGAACTAACAAATGTTTGTGATTTAAACAAACAAAAATAATAAATGCGTCAACTCTCTAATATCCGAGCGAGAATATTTATATAATATTCGTAACGTTTATGGATTCGAAAGAATTTCATAAATTCACGTCGCATTCAATCTTGCGAAGAGTGAAGAGAATGTTTGAACTTTTAAATCGGCAAAGGTAAAAAATAATATTATAAATATTATTATTATGCCTTTATTGACCGATATATGTGTTGTGGTGTTTAACGACTACGACGACGATGATGACGATACATTTATCTCTATATCGTACGAAGAAAAGAAGAAACAGCGTGGCGTTACTTTCTTATATGTTAGATTGTTTCGCACAAACGCGCATATTCTTCATCTTTATAAACGATGATGATGAGTATTTTATTCTCTCGTCTGTCTCAAAAAACACAAAAACACAGTTCCCTGGTTGATCCTGCCAGTAGTCATATGCTTGTCTCAAAGATTAAGCCATGCATGTCTCAGTACAAGCCAAATTAAGGTGAAACCGCGAAAGGCTCATTAAATCAGTTATGGTTCCTTAGATCGTACCCACATTTACTTGGATAACTGTGGTAATTCTAGAGCTAATACATGCAAACAGAGCTCCGACCGGAGACGGAAGGAGCGCTTTTATTAGATCAAAACCAATCGGTGGCGGTTTCGCCGTCATCGTACAACTTGGTGAATCTGAATAACTTTACGCTGATCGCACGGTCTCGCACCGGCGACGCATCTTTCAAATGTCTGCCTTATCAACTGTCGATGGTAGGTTCTGCGCCTACCATGGTTGTAACGGGTAACGGGGAATCAGGGTTCGATTCCGGAGAGGGAGCCTGAGAAACGGCTACCACATCCAAGGAAGGCAGCAGGCGCGCAAATTACCCACTCCCGGCACGGGGAGGTAGTGACGAAAAATAACGATACGGGACTCATCCGAGGCCCCGTAATCGGAATGAGTACACTCTAAACCCTTTAACGAGGATCAATTGGAGGGCAAGTCTGGTGCCAGCAGCCGCGGTAATTCCAGCTCCAATAGCGTATATTAAAGTTGTTGCGGTTAAAAAGCTCGTAGTCGAATTTGTGTCCCGCGCCGCCGGTTCATCGTTCGCGGTGTTAACTGGCGTTTCGCGGGACGTCCTGCCGGTGGGCTTAGCTCGAGAGGGCGGCCCAACTCAATCCCGCCGCGGTGCTCTTCATTGAGTGTCGAGGTGGGCCGGCACGTTTACTTTGAACAAATTAGAGTGCTTAAAGCAGGCTAAAACTTCGCCTGAATACTGTGTGCATGGAATAATGGAATAGGACCTCGGTTCTATTTTGTTGGTTTTCGGAACCCCGAGGTAATGATTAATAGGAACGGATGGGGGCATTCGTATTGCGACGTTAGAGGTGAAATTCTTGGATCGTCGCAAGACGGACAGAAGCGAAAGCATTTGCCAAAAACGCTTTCATTGATCAAGAACGAAAGTTAGAGGTTCGAAGGCGATCAGATACCGCCCTAGTTCTAACCATAAACGATGCCAGCTAGCGATCCGCCGACGTTCCTCCGATGACTCGGCGGGCAGCTTCCGGGAAACCAAAGCTTTTGGGTTCCGGGGGAAGTATGGTTGCAAAGCTGAAACTTAAAGGAATTGACGGAAGGGCACCACCAGGAGTGGAGCCTGCGGCTTAATTTGACTCAACACGGGAAACCTCACCAGGCCCGGACACCGGAAGGATTGACAGATTGAGAGCTCTTTCTTGATTCGGTGGGTGGTGGTGCATGGCCGTTCTTAGTTGGTGGAGCGATTTGTCTGGTTAATTCCGATAACGAACGAGACTCTAGCCTGCTAAATAGGCGTATTTCGACATCCCAAATGCCGGCTGGAGCCGGGTTCGCCCGGTCTCTATGTGCGGTTTTTACTGTCGGCGTACAAACAATTCTTCTTAGAGGGACAGGCGGCTTCTAGCCGCACGAGATTGAGCAATAACAGGTCTGTGATGCCCTTAGATGTTCTGGGCCGCACGCGCGCTACACTGAAGGAATCAGCGTGTCCTCCCTGACCGAGCGGTCCGGGTAACCCGCTGAACCTCCTTCGTGCTAGGGATTGGGGCTTGCAATTGTTCCCCATGAACGAGGAATTCCCAGTAAGCGCGAGTCATAAGCTCGCGTTGATTACGTCCCTGCCCTTTGTACACACCGCCCGTCGCTACTACCGATTGAATGATTTAGTGAGGTCTTCGGACCGGTGCGCGGTGGCGTTTCGACGTTGCCGATGTTGCTGGGAAGATGACCAAACTTGATCATTTAGAGGAAGTAAAAGTCGTAACAAGGTTTCCGTAGGTGAACCTGCGGAAGGATCATTAACGTGTAAATGTTGTTGTTTAGTTGTCACACATACACACACATTTTGTCTGTGCTGATCAACAAAAAACACACATACATACACTATTCGTATGATGATCAATTCTCATACAAAATTCTTTATTATGCGTCGAACGGAAAAGCAACAACGGGTCGTCTTGCATTAAGCGGATCTGTTGTTACGTTTTTCGATTTATTTTATAAATCGATTGTAAACGTGCCGTAAACGACGTTTTCAAAGAATTTTTTCGAACATTAACACGAATCAATATTGTCGAAAGATGGTTATGTGCTAACGTTTTATTATTGCTTTCGCAGTGCCGGTCTTAGCGTATTTCCATCATCGTATTCGCTTCGAAAAAAAGTACTAATACACAGTGGTGGTGTATAATTAATGTGCAAGAGATGTTGTTGTTGTTGTTGTAGTATTTGTATATGGTTGGAGTTATTTATAATAACAAACAAGAATGAATGAATGAATAATAATGGTGTCTGCCAATACGATCGTACTTTATGTACACGACTAAAACTTTATACATACAAACCATAATAATAAATAAACTCGAAACAACCAACAACAAAATTAATACGCTACTGTACATACAAATACACATTTATACATACCATCATTTTACTTAACCGATGGTGAGTGATGTTTGAAAAATAAACGCTTAGGCTTACGGTTTTGTAAGCCAGTCTTTGCGTATTTTCTTCATCGTATTCGCTTCGGAAAAAAGAAAATAAAGATGGTGTATAATTAATGTGTAAAAGAGATGTTGTAGTTGTAATTTAATTTGTAAATGGTTGGAGTTTATTAATAAATAAAAGGGGCTGTCTATTCGTCTGTACTTTATGTACAAGACTAAAACTTTATACATACAAACCATAATAATAAATAAACTCGAAACAACCAACAACAAAATTAATACGCTACTGTACATACAAATACACATTTATACATACCATCATTTTACTTAACCGATGGTGAGTGATGTTTGAAAAATAAACGCTTAGGCTTACGGTTTTGTAAGCCAGTCTTTGCGTATTTTCTTCATCGTATTCGCTTCGGAAAAAAGAAAATAAAGATGGTGTATAATTAATGTGTAAAAGAGATGTTGTAGTTGTAATTCAATTTGTAAATGGTTGGAGTTTATTAATAAATAAAAGGGGCTGTCTATTCGTCTGTACTTTATGTACAAGACTACAAAAACGTTTTATAACAATAAAAAGCTCGAAACAACCAATAACAAAATATACTACTACTATACTACTATACATACAAACGCACATTTATAAATACATAAAATCAATTTACTTTATCGATAGTGAGTGATGTTTGGAAAAAAACGCTTAGGCTTACGGTTTTCGGGTACCTGGGTTCCGCATGCGTCGAAGTAATAATTTACTTTAACGACGCGACGAACCGTAGGAATCTAAATAAAAAAGTTTATTAACTTTTTTAGATTCTGTGGGTTTTAAATGATATACGCCCGACTGACGAAGGAACGTTTTGCACTGCCTGTGCTTTTCTTTTGATTCGTTTTTATGTCGACGGACGTTCTTAGAATGCCCACCAAACGACGTATCACACAAAACACCCTACAATTGTATTGTTTGGTAAATATTGTTGTGATTAAGTTTGCAGCTGTGGCGTTTGTTTGAAGAAAACGTCTGGTTTTTCGACATATTTTCTATTTAATAAATATACATAATGCTTATCGCAAAAGGAGCAGAGTTTTATAGACAAAGTTGATAGAGAAAAAAAACCTAATAGATATATATATACGTATTTATAAAACGTTAATATCATCGGGTTATTCTTTATGTAAACTTAAACTATAACTGCATACTCTTTTCGATAAGTAGAAACAAATGCCACTTTAATTAAATAAAATATTATAAAATATAACGCCGAACGTTTCTTTCGATTGGTCCGTTTCTCACATATACATCACAATTGTAATAACCTTAAGTAGTTATTTTTGTTGTTGTGTGATGATGAAACGATTTCGATGTGGAACGGTGCGTTATGTAATAATATTTTAAATTTGTTTGAAAAGATTACCCTGAACGGTGGATCACTTGGCTCGTGGGTCGATGAAGAACGCAGCTAATTGCGCGTCAACTTGTGAACTGCAGGACACATGAACATCGACATTTCGAACGCACATTGCGGTCCTCGGATATACTGTTCCCGGACCACTCCTGGCTGAGGGTCGTGTCAATTTCAAAGACTGCTCGGTTTTTGTCTTAAACACAGCGCACAATGTTGTGTAGACAATTACGTCGGAGCGTGTTGGGTGCAAATATGACGCGTTACTATAATTGTTAATTGATTGTCGGTTGTCATAATAAAATATTATGCAACGTAGACAACAATAAAAACAATATAAAAAAATAACGCGGCATCCTAAAACGCAATAGCGGCTGACATTCTTATTAGTTTGTTGGTACAAGTTGGTTTAGACGTAGCACGTCCGATATTAAAAAGCAGCCACAACGCTTAAATTTCGAACGAAGCGATCGTCGTGTCCGAGACGTTAAAGTTGTTTATATGCATATTTTATGCACTATAATTAACAACAACAACATTCTCGCAACGACGTCAGATCGATGTTTGAAATTGTTTGGAGGCAGCCATATAAACGGAATACGTGTAATTATCGTCTGACAAAATAAAGGCAAATTTATATTTGCGACCTCAGAGCAGGTGAGACTACCCGCTGAATTTAAGCATATTATTAAGCGGAGGAAAAGAAACTAACTAGGATTTCCTTAGTAGCGGCGAGCGAACAGGAAAAAGCCCAGCACTGAATCCCGCGGCCGAAACCGGACGCCGGGAAATGTTAGGGAGGATCCGTCATCCCGAGATTGTGCGACGCGTCCAAGTCCATCTTGAACGGGGCCACAGCCCATAGAGGGTGCCAGGCCCGTAGTGACCGTTGCCGATAACGGGAGGATCTCTCCTCAGAGTCGGGTTGCTTGAGAGTGCAGCCCTAAGTGGGTGGTAAACTCCATCTAAGGCTAAATATGACCACGAGACCGATAGCGAACAAGTACCGTGAGGGAAAGTTGAAAAGAACTTTGAAGAGAGAGTTCAATAGTACGTGAAACCGTTCAGGGGTAAACCTGAGAAACCCGAAAGGTCGAAAGGGGAGATTCAGCGTGACTCGATAGCGGCGCTAAATGATCGTGCGACGAACGGCGTACGCGTCGTTCGCGCCTTTTGTTTATGCGAACCGAAGTCGAACGCGTGCACTTCTCCCCCAGTAGGACGTCGCGATCCTTTGGGTGTCGATCTAAGGCCCGCGGTGGAGCCCGTTCGAACGGTTCGCCGTTTCGGACGAACCCGCGGTGTTTCCCGGTCGACTCGCTCGAAGGTATGCATATGGCGCCGGGCCGCTACACAGTTAGCGTCCGACCATTGGCAAGCGCGTTCGTTTATGACGGTAATCGCACCTGGTGTCGGTTCTGTCTACGAATGGCTGTTCGCCAATGAGTTCTCGGACAGACTCGGTTGAAACGCCGATCTGCGACGCTATAGCTTTGGGTACTTTCAGGACCCGTCTTGAAACACGGACCAAGGAGTCTAGCATGTGCGCGAGTCATTGGGACATGACTAAACCTAAAGGCGCAATGAAAGTGAAAGTTCGTCTTGCACGGACTAAGGGAAGATGGGCGGCCGTTACGGCTGTCGCCCCGCACTCCCGGGGCGTCTCATTCTCATTGCGAGAAGAGGCGCACCAAGAGCGTACACGCTGGGACCCGAAAGATGGTGAACTATGCCTGGTCAGGACGAAGTCAGGGGAAACCCTGATGGAGGTCCGTAGCGATTCTGACGTGCAAATCGATCGTCGGAACTGGGTATAGGGGCGAAAGACTAATCGAACCATCTAGTAGCTGGTTCCCTCCGAAGTTTCCCTCAGGATAGCTGGCGCTCGTCGCTTACGAGTTTCATCCGGTAAAGCGAATGATTAGAGGCATTGGGGTCGAAACGGCCTCAACCTATTCTCAAACTTTAAATGGGTGAGATCTCCGGCTTGCTCGAACTTTATATGAAGCCGCGAGACTCGAATCAGAGTGCCAAGTGGGCCATTTTTGGTAAGCAGAACTGGCGCTGTGGGATGAACCAAACGCCGAGTTAAAGCGCCTAAATCGACGCTTATGGGATACCATGAAAGGCGTTGGTAACTTAAGACATCAGGACGGTGGCCATGGAAGTCGGAATCCGCCAAGGAGTGTGTAACAACTCACCTGCCGAAGTTACTAGCCCTGAAAATGGATGGCGCTGAAGCGTCGTGCTTATACTCGGCCGTCAGCGGCATGTGCGGTCGGTTATTTAATTAACCGGCCATGAAGCCCTGACGAGTAGGAGGGTCGCGGCGGTGAGCGCAGAAGGACTGGCCGTGAGGCCGTCTGGAGCCGCCGTCGGTGCAGATCTTGGTGGTAGTAGCAAATACTCCAGCGAGGCCCTGGAGGACTGACGTGGAGAAGGGTTTCGTGTGAACAGCCGTTGCACACGAGTCAGTCGATCCTAAGCCCTAGGCGAAAGCCGATGTTGATGTGGTGTAGATATGTCGTTGGTTCGTTTTTAATTCGAACGTAAACGTACGAAGCGAGCACACACCCATTGGGCGAAAGGGAATCCGGTTCCTATTCCGGAACCCGGCAGCGGAACCGTTAATAATTCGGGCCCTCGCAAGAGAGTTCGTTGGGGCAACCCAAAAGGACCCGGAGACGCCGTCGGGAGATCCGGGAAGAGTTTTCTTTTCTGCATGAGCGTTCGAGTTCCATGGAATCCTCTAGCAGGGAGATATGGTTTGGAACGCGAAGAGCACCGCAGTTGCGGCGGTGTCCGGATCTTCCCCTCGGACCTTGAAAATCCGGGAGAGGGCCACGTCGAGGCGTCGCGCCGGTTCGTACCCATATCCGCAGCAGGTCTCCAAGGTGAAGAGCCTCTAGTCGATAGAATAATGTAGGTAAGGGAAGTCGGCAAATTGGATCCGTAACTTCGGGATAAGGATTGGCTCTGAGGATCGGGGCGTGTCGGGCTTGGCGAGGAAGCGGGTCGCGGCTGACGTGCCGGGCCTGTGCGAGGTGAAGCGTTGTTCCGTTTCGGCGGTCAATGTCGAATCCGAGTTCGGTCCCGTGCCTTTTGGCCTCCCGCGGAACCGTCTTGCTGCGAGGCTCCGGGTGCGCCCGTCAGGGCGTCCGGAAGTCCTCTTCGGCCGCCATTCAACGGTCAGCTCAGAACTGGCACGGACCGGGGGAATCCGACTGTCTAATTAAAACAAAGCATTGCGATGGCCCCTGCGGGTGTTGACGCAATGTGATTTCTGCCCAGTGCTCTGAATGTCAACGTGAAGAAATTCAAGCAAGCGCGGGTAAACGGCGGGAGTAACTATGACTCTCTTATGGGAAGACCCCGCCCATGAGGCTTGGAGAGTGTGATCCTGATCAGATCACACTTGAAAAGTTATGCTGAGTACGTCCGCGTCGTGAGAGTCGGTAACTGTCCCAGGATGGTCTGGGATAGGCTAAACCTCAGCAGGGGAAAGTTGTAGGGGCCTGCCACCCCTACACTTTATTGGTATAGCATTCGATACCCCTAACGAAGCCTCGGACTTGGAGGAGCACGGTTCCCCTCCTCCTCGTATTAGACCAGGAACCAACTGTCCTGACAACCCCATTGGACCTATGGGAGCGGACCATGCTATGGACATGGATTCCGAAGACGAAGCGGGGGCACACGGACCCCCCGCCGATAGTGCTCACTTAACGTCAGGCGAACCCCTTGAAATCATCTTGATGTTACCCTTTCAAAGCAGGTCATGCGGCATATGTCTCAATGCCGGAAAGGGTAACTTCCGGGCGTTAAGTTTAGATGATGAGGAACGGCATCTGAGGGAAAGACATCCGTTGTCGCTAATCCTATACAAATGTTCCGATTGCAAGGGGCAGTATAGGTCGAAAAGAGCGGCATTATGCCATGCGCCCAAATGTACTGGGCCCACGCCAGACCCACAGGGTAACGCACTAAGGTGTCATCTGTGTGGTCTGGTCTGTAAAAGTCAGTCGGGGGTTACTCAGCACCTCCGACACAGACACCCTCTCGTCAGAAACACCCAAAGAGCAGCTGAGGAATCTGGCAGAGCTGAGAGGGCAGCTCTCCCTCGCCCCCTGAGAAGAAACACACGATCTGTGTTTTCGGAGGAGGACGAGGCTAAAATGCTGGAATTGGAGGTCAGATTCCAAAACGAGAGGTGCGTTGCCAAATGTATGCTCCCGTTCTTCCCGAATCGTACGTGCAAACAGATAAGGGATAAACGGAATACAGATGCATACAAAAGAAGGCGGGAACTGTATTTCGAGGGTGTGCGAGTACAGGATCCCGCCGGCGCGGAAGATTCCGTTCTGCCGGTAGTGGAGACGGATGAACCGGCCGAAGAGAACATCCCCCTTGAGTATCCCGAGTTGCCTGGGGATGAGGAGGGGGCCCCTGCATGTTCTCAAACGATCCTCAACACCGAGGGTCCCGATGGTCTCGGGAGCCCGCCGGTCCCGGTGGAGGAGGAAATGGCATCCTCAGGTTCCACCTCCAACAATGTCGATACGGGTTGGAGGGAGAGTATAATTACCGCTGCTTTAGGGGTTGAAATTCCAAAGGCCATCTCTCAGGAACCAGCAGCTGTCATCCAGGAGCTGCAAGACGCTCTTCGCGAGGCGGTCATCGGCGTTTTCCCTCAAGACCGCCTCGACGAAATGTACGAAAGAGTGCTCAAGGTCGTAAATCCTGACGATACCCAGGAGCGACCAAAGCGTCAGAGGAAAAAGGGTAAGAGTAGAAATGCTTTCCGGCGGTATGTCTACTCTCAAACCCAGGACCTATTTAAAAAGAATCCAGGTCAGCTGGCCCGCTATGTGAGGGAAGATGTGCGTTGGCTGGAACAGGGCCGAGTGCAACTCCAGCGCGACGACATCGAGAGGATGTACAACAAACTTTGGGGCACAAAGCCGGACGTACTCCCACCTCACTGGGATTATCCTCTGCCTCTGGACACAGCAGATGTCCTAACGCCTATTGAATTAAAAGAGGTCAGAAAAAGGATATCCCAAACTAAATTAAAATCGGCTGCAGGCCCGGACGGACTCCAAAAACGCCACTTAGTTCGTCGGGTTGTACAGGAGATCCTCCGATTATTGTATAATCTGCTAATGTGTTGTGCGATGCAGCCTACACAATGGAGGATGAACCGCACACAGCTACTACTCAAGCAGGGTAAGGATCCCCTTGATGTAGCTAGCTATAGGCCAATTACAATCAGCTCGATACTCTGTCGATTATACTGGGGCATAATCGATCAGAAACTCAGAGAGCATGTGCGGTTCCACCCACGCCAAAAGGGGTTCGTTTCAGAGGCGGGGTGCTTCAATAACGTGCAGATCCTTAACGAGTTGCTGCGGCACTCAAAGGGCCAGCATAAGAACCTGGTCGCAGTCTGCCTGGATGTGTCTAAGGCCTTTGACACAGTTCCTCATTCTATCTTAGGACCAGCACTGCGAATGAAGGGTCTTCCCGAGCAGGTGGTACGGCTTGTGGAAGACTCCTATAAGGATCTGCACACAGTCGTCAAACAGGGCACGGCGGAAGTGACCCTAAGTCTCCAGCGAGGGGTGAAACAAGGCGACCCCCTCAGCCCCTTCTTATTCAACGCAGTTTTGGAACCCCTTTTACTGCAGCTGGAGAGTCACCCGGGGTACAAGGTTGGTGGAGAACTGGCTAGTGTCTCCTGCATGGCCTTCGCTGACGACATTTTTCTAATAGCGGCTAATGTACCTCAGGCATGCACCCTGCTACGAGTTACGGAGGACTACTTGGAGAGGCTGGGAATGAGGATCTCAGCCCCGAAATGTACGTCCTTCGAAATACGCCCGACAAAAGACTCCTGGTACGTAGCAGACCCCGGGTTGACACTGACGAAGGGAGAGAGGATCCCGGTTGCGGCCGTGGATGCCGTGTTCAGTTATCTCGGTGTGGAAATATCTCCTTGGGCCGGTATTACATCGGAGGGCATTGAGAGAGATTGGCGTGGTACTCTACATAGAGTCCAACGCCTGGCCTTAAAACCACACCAGAAACTTGAACTAATCTCCCGATACCTAGTCCCCCACTTTCTCTATAAATTGGTGGTAACAATACCATCAATCACGCTGATCAGGCAACTAGACCAGGAGCTGAGAGTAGTGGTTAAACAAATATGCCATCTACCGCAGAGCACTGCGGACGGTATGATTTACTGCCGCAAGGTAGATGGCGGACTAGGTATCCCCAAGTTGGAGATCGTAACTGTCACCTCCATCTTGAAGGCGGGTCTCAAATTTAGAGACTCGCAAGACAAGATTATGCAAGCTCTTTGGCTAGCTTCGGGAATGTCATCTCGATTAAACACGCTAGCCAAAGCAACAAGGGTCCAACCCTGGCCACCCAACAACATCA
>NC_087399.1:19506016-19521016 GCF_031307605.1 Tribolium castaneum
CAGCGTTCAATTGACTTTGTACATAGTACAGACGAAGTACGACGTTTGCGAAGTACGGCACTCAAAATCATGATTTTCTTGTAAGACGTTTACTTGCAGTTGCTTCCGACTGCGACGAAGTACAGCGTTCAATTGACTTTGTACATAGTACAGACGAAGTACGACGTTTGCGAAGTACGGCACTCAAAATCATGATTTTCTTGTACGACGTTTATTTGCACTTGCTGTCGACTGCGACGAGGTTTAGCGTTCACTTGACTTTGTACATAGTATAGACGAAGTACGACGTTTGCGAAGTACGGCACTCAAAATCGTGATTTTCTTGTACGACGTTTATTCGCACGTGCTGCCGACTGCGACGAAATGCAGCGTTCATAGTACAAACGAAGTACGACGTTCACAAAGTGATGAAGTAAAACGTAAACAATAAATAATAATAATGCAACCCACAATACACTAATTGTGTATTAAAATTGCATAACCTACACGAAGTACGACGTTCAAGAATACTAAAGAATTTTATTTGTGTTGTATATAATGAAAAAACAGCAAATTTTTTTGCAAATTACGTATCTGTAAATAAATGTAAACATTTAGCAACTAATCAAAATTGTTTTTTTTGCCTAGATATTAAAGTAAAACATAAAAATACATTAAATTTATAAAATGCAACCCGCAGCACACTAGATGTGCATTAATATTGCATAACCTTCACGAAGTACGACGTCCAAAAATATTAATTTTTTTTTATATTGAGGTTAAAAGTGAGAAAACATAAATTAATAATAATGCAACCTGCAATACACTTAATATGTACTGATCTTGCATAACCTTCACGAAGTACTACGTTCAAATATAAATTAATATTATTGTGACCCGCAATACACTAAATTTGTATCAATATTGCATAACCTACACGAAGTACGACGTTCAAGAATATTAAAGAATTTTATTTGTGTTGTATATAATAAAAAAACAGCAAATTTTTTTGCAAATTACGTATCTGTAAATAAATGTAAACATTCAGCAACTAATCAAAAGTGTTTTTTTGCCTAGACATTAAAGTAAATCATAAGAATACATTAAATTTATAAAATGCAACCCGCAGCACAACAGATGTGCATCAATATTGCATAACTGTTACGAAGTACGACGTCCAAAAATATTAAATTTTTTTTTATATGAAGGTAAAAAGTGAGAAAACATAAATTAATAATAATGCAACCTGCAATACACTTAATGTGTACTGATGTTGCATAACCTTCACGAAGTACTACGTTCAAATATAAATTAATATTATTGCGACCCGCAATACACTAAATTTGTATCAATATTGCATAACTTACACGAAGTACGACGTTTGAAAATATTAAATGTTTTATTTGTAGTTTGCATATAATAAAAAAAAAAACAAATTTTTATGTAAATTACGTATCTATAAATAAACGTACACATTTAACAATTAAATAAACATAGTATTTTGGCCTAGATATTAAATTAAAACATAAAAATGCATAATATTTATTAAAATGCAACTTGCAATACACCAAATGTGTATTAATATTGCATAACCTTTACGAAGTACGACGTTCACGAAGTACGTCGTTTACGAAGTGCGACGTTTACGAAGTGCGACGTTCACGAAGTACGTCGTTTACGAAGTGCGACGTTCACGAAGTACGTCGTTTACGAAGTGCGACGTTCGCGAAGTACGACGTCTACACATTAGGGCACTCAAAATTATTGTTACGTTGTACGACATTCAGACGTTCCAACTGCGACTAACTACAGCATTCATTTGACTTTGCACATACGACGAACGAAGTACGACGTTTACGAAGTACGGCGCTTAAAATAATTTTGTTTTTATTAATTAATTATTTTTTTTAAAACAAACGTTTTTATAATTAAATTTTATAATGGTTTAAATATAAAATATGACTTTTTAATATTATCAATATTTAAAATATTTTCTCCCTTTTGTGTGTATGCCTTATAGTTATAGAGCTGTGCGCTTCGGTAGACGTCGCCTGTGGAGCTATGTCAGTGGAGCGGTGCGCACATCCAATACCGAGCGGCTGCCTCGATCGGTGTCGCGCTGGTATACATATGGTAGTGGTGTGTGTCGATGCGTTGAGTGAGGCGATATGAACGGTGTAACGGTTTAGTCGAAGTTTATCATAAATGACGACGACAAAACGACCGATTATGTATACGTTCTGCATTTGCTTCCAATTTATCGACGTTTATCGCACATTTCCGCTATCGAATTCGAATAGGGCTTTGCTTGCGAGATTGCTTTATTTTGTGATTTTGTGGCTCGCCCAGTTCCCCACAGCGAGATTGCGGATGCGGCAAAACGTATTCTCTTACGTTGGCGGTCCTTATGCAATCAAACTTTGTTGAACTAACAAATGTTTGTGATTTAAACAAACAAAAATAATAAATGCGTCAACTCTCTAATATCCGAGCGAGAATATTTATATAATATTCGTAACGTTTATGGATTCGAAAGAATTTCATAAATTCACGTCGCATTCAATCTTGCGAAGAGTGAAGAGAATGTTTGAACTTTTAAATCGGCAAAGGTAAAAAATAATATTATAAATATTATTATTATGCCTTTATTGACCGATATATGTGTTGTGGTGTTTAACGACTACGACGACGATGATGACGATACATTTATCTCTATATCGTACGAAGAAAAGAAGAAACAGCGTGGCGTTACTTTCTTATATGTTAGATTGTTTCGCACAAACGCGCATATTCTTCATCTTTATAAACGATGATGATGAGTATTTTATTCTCTCGTCTGTCTCAAAAAACACAAAAACACAGTTCCCTGGTTGATCCTGCCAGTAGTCATATGCTTGTCTCAAAGATTAAGCCATGCATGTCTCAGTACAAGCCAAATTAAGGTGAAACCGCGAAAGGCTCATTAAATCAGTTATGGTTCCTTAGATCGTACCCACATTTACTTGGATAACTGTGGTAATTCTAGAGCTAATACATGCAAACAGAGCTCCGACCGGAGACGGAAGGAGCGCTTTTATTAGATCAAAACCAATCGGTGGCGGTTTCGCCGTCATCGTACAACTTGGTGAATCTGAATAACTTTACGCTGATCGCACGGTCTCGCACCGGCGACGCATCTTTCAAATGTCTGCCTTATCAACTGTCGATGGTAGGTTCTGCGCCTACCATGGTTGTAACGGGTAACGGGGAATCAGGGTTCGATTCCGGAGAGGGAGCCTGAGAAACGGCTACCACATCCAAGGAAGGCAGCAGGCGCGCAAATTACCCACTCCCGGCACGGGGAGGTAGTGACGAAAAATAACGATACGGGACTCATCCGAGGCCCCGTAATCGGAATGAGTACACTCTAAACCCTTTAACGAGGATCAATTGGAGGGCAAGTCTGGTGCCAGCAGCCGCGGTAATTCCAGCTCCAATAGCGTATATTAAAGTTGTTGCGGTTAAAAAGCTCGTAGTCGAATTTGTGTCCCGCGCCGCCGGTTCATCGTTCGCGGTGTTAACTGGCGTTTCGCGGGACGTCCTGCCGGTGGGCTTAGCTCGAGAGGGCGGCCCAACTCAATCCCGCCGCGGTGCTCTTCATTGAGTGTCGAGGTGGGCCGGCACGTTTACTTTGAACAAATTAGAGTGCTTAAAGCAGGCTAAAACTTCGCCTGAATACTGTGTGCATGGAATAATGGAATAGGACCTCGGTTCTATTTTGTTGGTTTTCGGAACCCCGAGGTAATGATTAATAGGAACGGATGGGGGCATTCGTATTGCGACGTTAGAGGTGAAATTCTTGGATCGTCGCAAGACGGACAGAAGCGAAAGCATTTGCCAAAAACGCTTTCATTGATCAAGAACGAAAGTTAGAGGTTCGAAGGCGATCAGATACCGCCCTAGTTCTAACCATAAACGATGCCAGCTAGCGATCCGCCGACGTTCCTCCGATGACTCGGCGGGCAGCTTCCGGGAAACCAAAGCTTTTGGGTTCCGGGGGAAGTATGGTTGCAAAGCTGAAACTTAAAGGAATTGACGGAAGGGCACCACCAGGAGTGGAGCCTGCGGCTTAATTTGACTCAACACGGGAAACCTCACCAGGCCCGGACACCGGAAGGATTGACAGATTGAGAGCTCTTTCTTGATTCGGTGGGTGGTGGTGCATGGCCGTTCTTAGTTGGTGGAGCGATTTGTCTGGTTAATTCCGATAACGAACGAGACTCTAGCCTGCTAAATAGGCGTATTTCGACATCCCAAATGCCGGCTGGAGCCGGGTTCGCCCGGTCTCTATGTGCGGTTTTTACTGTCGGCGTACAAACAATTCTTCTTAGAGGGACAGGCGGCTTCTAGCCGCACGAGATTGAGCAATAACAGGTCTGTGATGCCCTTAGATGTTCTGGGCCGCACGCGCGCTACACTGAAGGAATCAGCGTGTCCTCCCTGACCGAGCGGTCCGGGTAACCCGCTGAACCTCCTTCGTGCTAGGGATTGGGGCTTGCAATTGTTCCCCATGAACGAGGAATTCCCAGTAAGCGCGAGTCATAAGCTCGCGTTGATTACGTCCCTGCCCTTTGTACACACCGCCCGTCGCTACTACCGATTGAATGATTTAGTGAGGTCTTCGGACCGGTGCGCGGTGGCGTTTCGACGTTGCCGATGTTGCTGGGAAGATGACCAAACTTGATCATTTAGAGGAAGTAAAAGTCGTAACAAGGTTTCCGTAGGTGAACCTGCGGAAGGATCATTAACGTGTAAATGTTGTTGTTTAGTTGTCACACATACACACACATTTTGTCTGTGCTGATCAACAAAAAACACACATACATACACTATTCGTATGATGATCAATTCTCATACAAAATTCTTTATTATGCGTCGAACGGAAAAGCAACAACGGGTCGTCTTGCATTAAGCGGATCTGTTGTTACGTTTTTCGATTTATTTTATAAATCGATTGTAAACGTGCCGTAAACGACGTTTTCAAAGAATTTTTTCGAACATTAACACGAATCAATATTGTCGAAAGATGGTTATGTGCTAACGTTTTATTATTGCTTTCGCAGTGCCGGTCTTAGCGTATTTCCATCATCGTATTCGCTTCGAAAAAAAGTACTAATACACAGTGGTGGTGTATAATTAATGTGCAAGAGATGTTGTTGTTGTTGTTGTAGTATTTGTATATGGTTGGAGTTATTTATAATAACAAACAAGAATGAATGAATGAATAATAATGGTGTCTGCCAATACGATCGTACTTTATGTACACGACTAAAACTTTATACATACAAACCATAATAATAAATAAACTCGAAACAACCAACAACAAAATTAATACGCTACTGTACATACAAATACACATTTATACATACCATCATTTTACTTAACCGATGGTGAGTGATGTTTGAAAAATAAACGCTTAGGCTTACGGTTTTGTAAGCCAGTCTTTGCGTATTTTCTTCATCGTATTCGCTTCGGAAAAAAGAAAATAAAGATGGTGTATAATTAATGTGTAAAAGAGATGTTGTAGTTGTAATTTAATTTGTAAATGGTTGGAGTTTATTAATAAATAAAAGGGGCTGTCTATTCGTCTGTACTTTATGTACAAGACTAAAACTTTATACATACAAACCATAATAATAAATAAACTCGAAACAACCAACAACAAAATTAATACGCTACTGTACATACAAATACACATTTATACATACCATCATTTTACTTAACCGATGGTGAGTGATGTTTGAAAAATAAACGCTTAGGCTTACGGTTTTGTAAGCCAGTCTTTGCGTATTTTCTTCATCGTATTCGCTTCGGAAAAAAGAAAATAAAGATGGTGTATAATTAATGTGTAAAAGAGATGTTGTAGTTGTAATTCAATTTGTAAATGGTTGGAGTTTATTAATAAATAAAAGGGGCTGTCTATTCGTCTGTACTTTATGTACAAGACTACAAAAACGTTTTATAACAATAAAAAGCTCGAAACAACCAATAACAAAATATACTACTACTATACTACTATACATACAAACGCACATTTATAAATACATAAAATCAATTTACTTTATCGATAGTGAGTGATGTTTGGAAAAAAACGCTTAGGCTTACGGTTTTCGGGTACCTGGGTTCCGCATGCGTCGAAGTAATAATTTACTTTAACGACGCGACGAACCGTAGGAATCTAAATAAAAAAGTTTATTAACTTTTTTAGATTCTGTGGGTTTTAAATGATATACGCCCGACTGACGAAGGAACGTTTTGCACTGCCTGTGCTTTTCTTTTGATTCGTTTTTATGTCGACGGACGTTCTTAGAATGCCCACCAAACGACGTATCACACAAAACACCCTACAATTGTATTGTTTGGTAAATATTGTTGTGATTAAGTTTGCAGCTGTGGCGTTTGTTTGAAGAAAACGTCTGGTTTTTCGACATATTTTCTATTTAATAAATATACATAATGCTTATCGCAAAAGGAGCAGAGTTTTATAGACAAAGTTGATAGAGAAAAAAAACCTAATAGATATATATATACGTATTTATAAAACGTTAATATCATCGGGTTATTCTTTATGTAAACTTAAACTATAACTGCATACTCTTTTCGATAAGTAGAAACAAATGCCACTTTAATTAAATAAAATATTATAAAATATAACGCCGAACGTTTCTTTCGATTGGTCCGTTTCTCACATATACATCACAATTGTAATAACCTTAAGTAGTTATTTTTGTTGTTGTGTGATGATGAAACGATTTCGATGTGGAACGGTGCGTTATGTAATAATATTTTAAATTTGTTTGAAAAGATTACCCTGAACGGTGGATCACTTGGCTCGTGGGTCGATGAAGAACGCAGCTAATTGCGCGTCAACTTGTGAACTGCAGGACACATGAACATCGACATTTCGAACGCACATTGCGGTCCTCGGATATACTGTTCCCGGACCACTCCTGGCTGAGGGTCGTGTCAATTTCAAAGACTGCTCGGTTTTTGTCTTAAACACAGCGCACAATGTTGTGTAGACAATTACGTCGGAGCGTGTTGGGTGCAAATATGACGCGTTACTATAATTGTTAATTGATTGTCGGTTGTCATAATAAAATATTATGCAACGTAGACAACAATAAAAACAATATAAAAAAATAACGCGGCATCCTAAAACGCAATAGCGGCTGACATTCTTATTAGTTTGTTGGTACAAGTTGGTTTAGACGTAGCACGTCCGATATTAAAAAGCAGCCACAACGCTTAAATTTCGAACGAAGCGATCGTCGTGTCCGAGACGTTAAAGTTGTTTATATGCATATTTTATGCACTATAATTAACAACAACAACATTCTCGCAACGACGTCAGATCGATGTTTGAAATTGTTTGGAGGCAGCCATATAAACGGAATACGTGTAATTATCGTCTGACAAAATAAAGGCAAATTTATATTTGCGACCTCAGAGCAGGTGAGACTACCCGCTGAATTTAAGCATATTATTAAGCGGAGGAAAAGAAACTAACTAGGATTTCCTTAGTAGCGGCGAGCGAACAGGAAAAAGCCCAGCACTGAATCCCGCGGCCGAAACCGGACGCCGGGAAATGTGGTGTTAGGGAGGATCCGTCATCCCGAGATTGTGCGACGCGTCCAAGTCCATCTTGAACGGGGCCACAGCCCATAGAGGGTGCCAGGCCCGTAGTGACCGTTGCCGATAACGGGAGGATCTCTCCTCAGAGTCGGGTTGCTTGAGAGTGCAGCCCTAAGTGGGTGGTAAACTCCATCTAAGGCTAAATATGACCACGAGACCGATAGCGAACAAGTACCGTGAGGGAAAGTTGAAAAGAACTTTGAAGAGAGAGTTCAATAGTACGTGAAACCGTTCAGGGGTAAACCTGAGAAACCCGAAAGGTCGAAAGGGGAGATTCAGCGTGACTCGATAGCGGCGCTAAATGATCGTGCGACGAACGGCGTACGCGTCGTTCGCGCCTTTTGTTTATGCGAACCGAAGTCGAACGCGTGCACTTCTCCCCCAGTAGGACGTCGCGATCCTTTGGGTGTCGATCTAAGGCCCGCGGTGGAGCCCGTTCGAACGGTTCGCCGTTTCGGACGAACCCGCGGTGTTTCCCGGTCGACTCGCTCGAAGGTATGCATATGGCGCCGGGCCGCTACACAGTTAGCGTCCGACCATTGGCAAGCGCGTTCGTTTATGACGGTAATCGCACCTGGTGTCGGTTCTGTCTACGAATGGCTGTTCGCCAATGAGTTCTCGGACAGACTCGGTTGAAACGCCGATCTGCGACGCTATAGCTTTGGGTACTTTCAGGACCCGTCTTGAAACACGGACCAAGGAGTCTAGCATGTGCGCGAGTCATTGGGACATGACTAAACCTAAAGGCGCAATGAAAGTGAAAGTTCGTCTTGCACGGACTAAGGGAAGATGGGCGGCCGTTACGGCTGTCGCCCCGCACTCCCGGGGCGTCTCATTCTCATTGCGAGAAGAGGCGCACCAAGAGCGTACACGCTGGGACCCGAAAGATGGTGAACTATGCCTGGTCAGGACGAAGTCAGGGGAAACCCTGATGGAGGTCCGTAGCGATTCTGACGTGCAAATCGATCGTCGGAACTGGGTATAGGGGCGAAAGACTAATCGAACCATCTAGTAGCTGGTTCCCTCCGAAGTTTCCCTCAGGATAGCTGGCGCTCGTCGCTTACGAGTTTCATCCGGTAAAGCGAATGATTAGAGGCATTGGGGTCGAAACGGCCTCAACCTATTCTCAAACTTTAAATGGGTGAGATCTCCGGCTTGCTCGAACTTTATATGAAGCCGCGAGACTCGAATCAGAGTGCCAAGTGGGCCATTTTTGGTAAGCAGAACTGGCGCTGTGGGATGAACCAAACGCCGAGTTAAAGCGCCTAAATCGACGCTTATGGGATACCATGAAAGGCGTTGGTAACTTAAGACATCAGGACGGTGGCCATGGAAGTCGGAATCCGCCAAGGAGTGTGTAACAACTCACCTGCCGAAGTTACTAGCCCTGAAAATGGATGGCGCTGAAGCGTCGTGCTTATACTCGGCCGTCAGCGGCATGTGCGGTCGGTTATTTAATTAACCGGCCATGAAGCCCTGACGAGTAGGAGGGTCGCGGCGGTGAGCGCAGAAGGACTGGCCGTGAGGCCGTCTGGAGCCGCCGTCGGTGCAGATCTTGGTGGTAGTAGCAAATACTCCAGCGAGGCCCTGGAGGACTGACGTGGAGAAGGGTTTCGTGTGAACAGCCGTTGCACACGAGTCAGTCGATCCTAAGCCCTAGGCGAAAGCCGATGTTGATGTGGTGTAGATATGTCGTTGGTTCGTTTTTAATTCGAACGTAAACGTACGAAGCGAGCACACACCCATTGGGCGAAAGGGAATCCGGTTCCTATTCCGGAACCCGGCAGCGGAACCGTTAATAATTCGGGCCCTCGCAAGAGAGTTCGTCGGGCCAACCCAAAAGGACCCGGAGACGCCGTCGGGAGATCCGGGAAGAGTTTTCTTTTCTGCATGAGCGTTCGAGTTCCATGGAATCCTCTAGCAGGGAGATATGGTTTGGAACGCGAAGAGCACCGCAGTTGCGGCGGTGTCCGGATCTTCCCCTCGGACCTTGAAAATCCGGGAGAGGGCCACGTCGAGGCGTCGCGCCGGTTCGTACCCATATCCGCAGCAGGTCTCCAAGGTGAAGAGCCTCTAGTCGATAGAATAATGTAGGTAAGGGAAGTCGGCAAATTGGATCCGTAACTTCGGGATAAGGATTGGCTCTGAGGATCGGGGCGTGTCGGGCTTGGCGAGGAAGCGGGTCGCGGCTGACGTGCCGGGCCTGTGCGAGGTGAAGCGTTGTTCCGTTTCGGCGGTCAATGTCGAATCCGAGTTCGGTCCCGTGCCTTTTGGCCTCCCGCGGAACCGTCTTGCTGCGAGGCTCCGGGTGCGCCCGTCAGGGCGTCCGGAAGTCCTCTTCGGCCGCCATTCAACGGTCAGCTCAGAACTGGCACGGACCGGGGGAATCCGACTGTCTAATTAAAACAAAGCATTGCGATGGCCCCTGCGGGTGTTGACGCAATGTGATTTCTGCCCAGTGCTCTGAATGTCAACGTGAAGAAATTCAAGCAAGCGCGGGTAAACGGCGGGAGTAACTATGACTCTCTTATGGTAGCCAAATGCCTCGTCATCTAATTAGTGACGCGCATGAATGGATTAACGAGATTCCCGCTGTCCCTACCCACTAGTCGGCTTCGTGCAATTGCCGGGTACGGATGTGTTTCTCGCGCGTAGGTGAAAAACATAACCTAAAAAATCGGTTTTGGCACGTTTTTCGTTGCTCCGCAGCAAGGGGGCACCTTTCTCGGGGCTCTGTGTCGTGGTCGGTTGTGCTGGTGAAATTTTCTGGACTTAGAAAAATTTTGCGTTTTTCGGGACTTAGAAAAATTTTTTCAGGTGGATTTCAGGTGATTCGAAAAAATCGTCTCAGGACATCGGGAATCGGTCCTGAGGGTTTGTTTAGTGTCCATTCGGAAAAATCTGTTATTGTTTAAAAAAATTTTTTTTTGGTTATTTTCTTTGGTTCAATTTTACTCTTGGGACTTAGAAAAATTCTTGGACTTAGAAAAATTGCAGGTTTCTCGTTTCGTTTATTTTCTAAGTCCCACTCGGGACTTAGAATAGTTTTAGTGATCTTGGTTGAATTTTACTCTTGGGACTTAGAAAAATTCTTGGACTTAGAAAAATTGCAGGTTTCTCGTTCGTTTATTCTCCAAGTCCCACTCGGGACTTAGAATAGTTTTAGTGATCTTGGTTGAATTTTACTCTTGGGACTTAGAAAAATTCTTGGACTTAGAAAAATTGCAGGTTTCTCGTTTCGTTTATTTTCTAAGTCCCACTCGGGACTTAGAATAGTTTTAGTGATCTTGGTTGAATTTTACTCTTGGGACTTAGAAAAATTCTTGGACTTAGAAAAATTGCAGGTTTCTCGTTCGTTTATTCTCCAAGTCCCACTCGGGACTTAGAATAGTTTTAGTGATCTTGGTTGAATTTTACTCTTGGGACTTAGAAAAATTCTTGGACTTAGAAAATTTCAAAAGGTTTCTCGTTTCGCTTATTCTCTAAGTCCCACTCGGGACTTAGAATAATTTTGTTGAACGGGGTCAAAATTTTTTTGGAATCATAATGGGGACTAGAAGAAGTAGCGTGTCCAGTAAAAGGTCAAGGCTCGACGATGACAGTAATGAGGAATTTGACGAGGTGGAGCATGTCAAAGCGATTAAGGACGACCTTCTGAAGATCCTTTTTAATGAGGCAAACAAGTGTAACAAGGGCGCGATTGAACAGATTCTAAATAGGTTCGAGGACCTGGAACTGGTGACAATGCGTCTGATTAGAGATAACAGTTTCTTAGAGGGGAGGATTAAAGAAATGAAGAAGTATTCCACTACAGGAGAGGAAATAAAGAATCAAAAGGAGGGAGGACTGGTGGTGCCCGTAAGTAACAACGTGGTGAAAAGTTATGCTATAGTAGTGAAAGGAAAGGATGAGAACGCCTCAAAAATAAAGGAAAAATTGATGAAGGTTGAAACGGACGCCAAAATTCAGGCGGTAAAGCAATCAAGAGCAGGAGGGTTGGTTATTCAGACCACCAATGAAAAAGACTTGAATAAGATAAAGGACCAGATTAATAAACAGGAGCAGGGCTGGACGATTGAAGAAGCGAGGAGAAGAGACCCAACATTGTTGGTCTACGATGTCCCAGAGAAAATCGATAATGAAGAATTCGCTAAAGAAGTGTACAAAAAGAACGTGGCCGCGTTGATGGGAGAGGAGGAATTTATAAAGGAGTTTAGAGTGGTGAGTAAGAGAAACAGTGAAAAGGGTGAAAAAGGCAAAAAAGGGTTAGAAAATGGAAAGGAAAATATTATGATTGGTGCGTCACCACGTGTGTGCAAGTTACTGCTCCAACAGGGAAGGGTATATATAGGGTGGACAAGCTTAAAAATAAAGGAGTGGTATAGTGTTCTAAGATGTCATAAATGTTATGAATATGGCCATAGCTTACAGAACTGTAAGGCTAAGAATGTGGTGTGTAGAAGGTGCTGTGAAGAAGGACATCAGATTAGGGAATGCAAAAAAACCTTGGAAGTTTGCCGCAACTGCAAGCGGGCAGGTAGGGAATATGGACACTCGGTGCTGTCGGCTGGATGTCCTGAGTTTTCGGAGAGGCTCAGATTGGCTAAAGAGAAACAGCAGGTAAATGACGTCCTTAATGGTTAGATGGTGTCAGGTTAATTGTGGTAGGGGTGAAAGGGCAATGAATGATCTGAGCGTGTATATGGTAGAGGAAAAAGTGAGTGTGTGCCTGATACAGGAACCGTATGAATGGAAGCAGAATGTAAGGGGGATGCCACTTCATTTCAGAGTGATATCCAGTAAGAAAGCGGCGATCGTAGTGAATGATGAAAGTATAGAAGTGATGGAGGTTGGAGAATTTAGAAGGGAGTGGGCTGTATGTGCTTGGTTGAAAGGTGACTTTGGTGAGTGTGTGGTATGTTCGCTTTATTGTGTGTATGGTGAGGGAATGGAGGACAAGGCTGCGTACCTAGAGGAGCTTTGGCGTAAATTCGGTAGACTAAAGATGCTGGTAGGGCTTGATGCCAATGCGGTGTCCCCCCTGTGGCACAGCAAATGGGAAGGATGGAGGGAGGATGAAAGGGTCGTTCGTGGAAGGGTACTGGAGGAGGTTATTTTGAGGGAGGGGATTGCTGTCCTAAATTCTCCCAGTGATGAATACACTTACTCCGGTCCAGGGGGACAGAGTGATATTGACGTCACGCTGTGTACCGATGGGTTTTTGGGACTGGTACGCAAATGGTGTGTGAGAGATGAGGTTAGTTGTAGCGACCATAACTTAATCGAATTGGAGTTGGGATACCATATTGATCGGGATTGTGGGCCTCCTCCTGGAGGATGGGTGGTATGCGAGGGCGACTGGCCGAAATTTGACGCATGTTTTCTCGATGAGGTGTTTTGCGTAGAGAGAGAGTTTGCCCTTCTTGATGCTGAGGGTATGGTTGAGCTAATGACTAAAATGGTGCGGCGCGCAGGTGACAGGTCCTTTAAAGTGAATCGGGGACACTCAAATAGACGGGTACGGTGGTGGAACGAGAGGCTGAGGGATCTTCGGGCTAGATGCAGACGTTCGAGGAGGGTTTATCAGCGCCTTCGGAGGCATAATGCAGAGGGGCAGGACGCGGCCAGGGCACGGTACATTGAGGAATGGAATGAATACAAAAACGAGATAAGGAAGGCCAAAGAGGAGGACTGGAGAAGGTTTGTGGACAGGGTAGGAAATGTGGACCCATGGGGTGGGGTTTATAAAATTATTAGGGGTAGGAAGGGTAGAATCTGTATGGGAGCTGTTAGGAAAGATAATGGGGAAATGACGGTTGGGTGGGAGGATACGGCAAGTGCTTTGTTGAATGAATTCTTTCCCCCAGACGAAAAGGTAAGGGATGAGGTGAGACTGGTGGGGGGGGCGAGAATGGAACCGGTAACCGAGGAAGAGGTTGAGGTTGCGGTCAAAAGAATTAATGGTAAGAAGGCTCCGGGATTAGATGGAATAAAAGGTGACATTGTTAAGCGTGTCTGGGCTTTAAGGCCGGATCTGATGCATCGTATGTATGAGCAGTGTGTGTTGGAGGGAACCTTCCCCAGGGAATGGAAGAAAGCGAATGTTGTGGTTCTGTTGAAGTCTCCGGACAAAGACAGGGCTGAGATAAGATCATATAGACCTATATGCTTGTTGAGCGTGTTTGGTAAAGTCATGGAAAGGATTATGGTGAATAGGCTTCTTGGAGGGTTGGAAGGGTCTATGAGTGATTGCCAATATGGTTTCACGGTTGGTAGAGGTACAGAGGATGCATGGTTGAAAGTGATGGATGTTGTGGAGGGATCTGCCTGCAAGTATGTGTTGGGAATGTTTATCGATTTTAAGGGAGCGTTTGATTTCTTGAGATGGTGCAGAATTTTGGATGTGCTGGGTGCTGTTGGCTGTCGAGAAATAGAATTATGGAAGAGCTACTTCTGTGAGAGAAAGGTTTGTTACAGGAATGCACGTGGTGAAATGGTATGGAAAGACGTAAGTAGAGGATGTCCTCAGGGTTCGATATGTGGTCCGTTTGTATGGAATTTGTGTATGAATGAGCTTTTGAGGGGCCTTGGGGAATTGGGAGCCCAAGTGGTGGCTTATGCCGATGACCTTCTCGTCCTGGTAGAGGGTAACAGTAGGAGGGACTTGGAGAGCAGAGGTAGCGAATACCTAGGTGCTGTTCTCAATTGGGGCAGACATTATGGCGTGGAGGTCTCTGCCACGAAATCATCTACGTTAATCTTAAAGGGGACACTGTCCTCTACCAGACCTGTTCTGGTTAAGGCGCAGGGTATATCACTTAAAAGTGACAAAAAAGTTAAGTACCTGGGTATCCACGTTGAGGAACGATTAAAATTTGGGAACCACCTAAAATTGCTCCGGAAAAAAATTGTAGACGTTGCCTCGGGACTGAGAAGGGTCATCAGGGATGATTGGGGACTTGGCAGAACAGCCATTAAGACAATTTTTAACGGCCTTCTGATGGCATGTGCGTTGTATGGTTCAAGTGTGTGGTGGAAGACCCTGAGGACGGGAAAGGGTGTGAAATTATTGAATACTTGCGAGAGGGCTGGACTGCTTGTGTGTTTGAGAGTGTGCAGGACGGTCTCCACGGACGCGATGGAGATACTAATGGGAGTGTTGCCATGGCGCCATCAGGCGTTGTTGCGCACTGTAATGTTTCTTAGAAGTCGGGGAAGACCTGTGGGGCTGGTTGGGGTGGTAGAGGATCGCGAACTAGAGGACCTGGGGAGGTCTGGGGTTCGCGATTTACTGAGGGATAGGTTATTTGCCAGATGGCAACGGGAATGGGATGGCTCCGAAACGGG
>NC_087399.1:19526016-19561016 GCF_031307605.1 Tribolium castaneum
GTTTGTAAAAAAATGTTACTGGATTCCTATAATTACCATTAAATCTACAGTCATGTGGTTTACAATAAAAAAAATATATTACCATAAAGAACTAAGAACTAAATACTTTTTCCTTATCAAAAACACCCCTAAAGTGTACAAAAAAAAATACACATACAGTCAGATAGATATGGGTTTTTGCGAGCAAGTACCCACTAAAATAAAAATAAAACTTATTTAAATAAAATCCACCCCTTTGAATTAAGAGGTGAGTTAAGGGTAAAAATGTAAAAAATAAAAATAAAGAAAAATTTATCACATTTGGATATAAATAAACAAAAATTTATCACATTTAGGTATATTGTGTATATCAATGCGTACAAAAGGCCCCTATATTACTTTTTTGGATTTCACTCTTTGGGGGTGACTATTTAACTTTTATAAAAAACGGTTATTATATTTCCATAAGTGTCTTCGAATCGATTGACAAGCGGTTTACAATAAAAAAACATATTATAATAATTATAAAAAACAAACACCACTTACTTAAAAAAGCCACCCCTAAAATTGACAAAAAAAAACAAATACAGTCAGATTAATATAGGTTGTAGCGTGCAAGTACCCTTTGAAATAGAAATAAAGATAATTTAAACAGCGAAGGAACTGGCTTACCTCGGCCTATGATTAGAAAACAGTTTCCTGTATAACTTGCATTCGCCATAACTATAAATAAATCACAAGGACAAACGTCTGACAAAGTAGGCATATACCTGGATGGGCCATGTTTTGTGCATGGCCAATTGTATGTAGCTATGAGTCGAGTGGGGTTAGGAGAAAATTTAAAAATATATATAACAAACGGACCTCAACAAGGGAAATATAACGATCGCAATGGAAGGACGTTTACCAGAAATGTCGTATTTCGGAATGTTGTACCAAATAATACACGGCCACACACTATGCAACATAACGCAGATGAACCACTGCAACCTATTATTCTACAAATCTACGACGAATGGAATGATGATTTCGACTGAAATACACTTCCAAAATTTGAAGACAAATTTCTCGGCAATCCTCTTCCAATAATAAGAAGTATTCAACCGTTCTATACCGATTCATAATTAAGGCGGCAAGTATCCACCATGGAGAAGCCTGGTACGTCTGGACTTAATATTAAACAAACGACAACACACTTACAAATCTCAAGTGACGATGACGAAGTTTCTTTATAAAACCTTTTATATTTACTAAATTGAAAAACATATGTTAAAACAATTTAATAAATGTTATGTTTTTAATTGTGACAAGTGTTTTTAATATAATCCATATCATACATAACAACTTACACCGTGTTAAGCCTGAAATAATCAATTTAGCTCAAATTCTATTACGTTAGGTCCAAAAGATCAGTTTGGTTTTAAAAACTATACAACCAGAAATTCGACAAATATTGGCGGCGGTACTTTCAGGGCGCGTATTTTTATACCCGCTAACGGAGACCTTGAGCTATAGAAAAAATTTTCTATGCGCGCCGAAGGCGCGCATGTACTTTATAGATTTTGACCTGGGAAATTTAAAAATCAACACCAAAACTTTCTACACCCCCTACAACCCCCTTAAAAATAGCCAAATACAACAAATTTTAACAACCACTAAATTCAAAATCGTCTCATAACGTTAAAAAATTTTTTCAAAATTTTACACCTCAAAAAGAAACTCCGAAATTCTATTAGCTTTTGTTTTTCATTGGTCCAGAGCGCATGCGCATGCGCGTCTGACCTGTACATTTTCCCCACCAAACGTCTATAGATCACGGTAACTAAAGGGCGTACAATCATCAAACAACTTCTAAAGTGCTTAGGTCATGCTCCCCCGACATATGAAAAAAAAAACAGATTTTTATCTCAATTAGATCTAAAAGTCACTTCCCCCACCACCCGGACCACTAATGCGGACTTTGAGCTGGATAAAAGTCACAAAGTCATGATTAAATTTTTAAAGTTTTTTTATCTTAATCGATAGACATGCGCGTAAGATTAAAAAAAAAATTTTTATAAATGTGGAATGACCACCCCTTCTATTCAAAAAACAACCCTAAATTTGACAAAAAAAACCAAAATCTACAAATAAAGCCTAATCGATACGGTTTTTTGCATATACGTAGTCCCTAAAATATTAATAAAAAATATTATAACAAAAACCACCCCTGTGTATTAGGGGGTGAGTAAAGGGTAAAAACGTAAAAAATAAAAAAAAATAAAAATTAACCAAATTTAAATATGTTGTGTATTTTAGTGTGCAGATAAGGCCTCTATATTGTTTTTTTAGATTTCACCCTTAGAGGGTGAGTTTTTAACGCATTTAAAAAACCACTAAATTCAAAAAATTCAAACAATGTCAAAGATGTTATTTAAAAATTTTAGACCTCAAAAAGAAACTCCGAAATTCTCTTAGCTTTCGTTTTTCATTGGTCTGGTGCGCATGCGCAGTTGCGTCTAACTTGTACATTTTCCCCACCAAACGTCCACAGATCACGATAACTAAAGCGCGTACAATCCTCAAACAACTTCTAAAGCGCTTAGGTCATGCTCCCCCGACATATGAAAAAAAAAACAGATTTTTATCTCAATTAGATCTAAAAGTCACTTCCCCCACCACCCGGACCACTAATGCGGACTTTGAGCTGGATAAAAGTCACAAAGTCATGATTAAATTTTTAATGTTTTTTTAACTTAATCGATAGACATGCGCGTAAGATTAAAATAACAATTTTTATAAATGTGGAATGACCACCCCTTCTATTCGAAAAACAACCCTAAAATTAACAAAAAAAAACAAAATCTACAAATAAAGCCTAATCGATACGGTTTTTTGCATATACGTAGCCCCTAAAATATTAATAAAAAATAGTTTAGCAAAAACCACCCCTTTGTATCTGGGGGTGAGTTAAGGGTAAAAATGTGAAAATTAAAAAAAAAACAAAATTAACCAAATTTAAATATGTTGTGTATTTTAGTGCGTAGATAAGGCTTTTATATTATGTTTTTAAATTTCACCCTTTGGGGGTGAGTTATTAAACAAAAATCTACAAATAAAGCCTAATCGATACGGTTTTTTGCATATAGGTAGCCCATAATATATTAATAAAAAATATTTTAGCAAAAACCACCCCTTTGCATTTGGGGGTGAGTTAAGGGTAAAAATGTAAAAATTAAAAAAAAATAACCAAATTTAAATATGTTGTGTATTTTAGTGCGTAGATAAGGCTCTTGCATTAGTTTTTTAAATTTCACCCTTTGGGGGTGAGTTATTAAACAAAAAGCTACAAATAAAGCCTAATCGATACCGTTTCTTGCATATAGGTAGCCTCTAAAATATTAATAAAAAATATTATAGTAAAAACCACCCCTTTGTATTTGGGGGTGACTTAAGGGTAAAAATGTAAAAATTAAAAAAAAAATTACCAAATTTAAATATGTTGTGTATTTTAGTGCGTAGATAAGGCTCTTGCATTAGTTTTTTACATTTCACCCTTTGGGGGTGGGTTATTAAACAAAAATCTACAAATAAAGCCTAATCGATACGGTTTTTTGCGCATACAGGTAGCCCCTAAAATATTAATAAAAATATTTTAGCAAAAACCACCCCTTTGTATTTGGGGGTGACTTAAGGGTAAAAATGTAAAAATTAAAAAAAAACAAAATTAACCAAATTTAAATATGTTGTGTATTTTAGAGAGTAGATAAGGCTCTTATATAATTTTTTTAGATTTCACCCTTTGGGGGTGAGTTATTAAACAAAAATCTACAAATAAAGCCTAATCGATACGGTTTTTTGCATATAGGTAGCCCATAATATATTAATAAAAAATATTTTAGCAAAAACCACCCCTTTGTATTTGGGGGTGAGTTAAGGGTAAAAATGTAAAAATTAAAAAAAAATAACCAAATTTAAATATGTTGTGTATTTTAGTGCGTAGATAAGGCTCTTATATTAGTTTTTTAGATTTCACCTTTTGGGGGTGAGTTATTAAACAAAATACTACAAATAAAGCCTAATCGATACGGTTTTTGGCATATAGGTAGCCCCTAAAATATTAATAAAAAATGTTTTAGCAAAAACCACCCCTTTATATTTGGGGGTGAGTTAGGGGTAAAAATGTAAAAATTAAAAAAAAAAACAAAATTAACCAAATTTAAATATGTTGTGTATTTTAAAGCGTAGATAAGGCTCTTATATAATTTTTTTAGATTTCACCCTTTGGGGGTGAGTTATTAAACAAAAAGCTACAAATAAAGCCTAATCGATACGGTTTCTTGCATATAGGTAGCCTCTAAAATATTAATAAAAAAAATTTTAGTAAAAACCACCCCTTTGTATTTGGGGGTGACTTTAGGGTAAAAATGTAAAAATTAAAAAAAAAGCAAAATTAACCAAATTTAAATATGTTGTGTATTTTAGAGCGTAGATAAGGCTCTTATATAATTTTTTTAGATTTCACCCTTTGGGGGTGAGTTATTAAACAAAAATCTACAAATAAAGCCTAATTGATACGGTTTTTTGCATATAGGTAGCCCATAATATATTTATAAAAAATAATTTAGCAAAAACCACCCCTTTGTATTTGGGGGTGAGTTAAGGGTAAAAATGTAAAAATTAAAAAAAAATAACCAAATTTAAATATATTGTGTATTTTAGTGCGTAGATAGGGCTCTTATATTAGTTTTTTAGATTTCACCTTTTGGGGGTGAGTTATTAAACAAAATACTACAAATAAAGCCTAATCGATACGGTTTTTGGCATATAGGTAGCCCCTAAAATATTAATAAAAAATGTTTTAGCAAAAACCACCCCTTTATATTTGGGGGTGAGTTAGGGGTAAAAATGTAAAAATTAAAAAAAAAACAAAATTAATCAAATTTGAATATGTTGTGTATTTTAGTGCGTAGATAAAGCTCTTATATTCGTTTTTTAGATTTTACCCTTTGGGGGTAAGTTATTAAACAAAAATCTACAAATAAAACTAATCGATACGGTTTTTGCATATAGGTAGCCCCTAAAATATTAATAAAAAATATTTTAGCAAAAAACACCACTTTGTATTTGGGGGTGAATTAAGGGTAAAAACGTAAAAAATAAAAATAAACAAAAATTAACCTAATTTAAATAATTGAAAATTTATCACATTTACTACAAATATTGTATGTATTTCAATGCGTACATAAGGACCATATATTTCTTTTTTTTTAATTTTACCCTTAGAGGGTGAGTTTTTAGCGTTTGTAAAAAAATGTTACTGGATTTCTATAATTACCATTAAATCTACAGTCATGTGGTTTACAATAAAAAAAATATATTACCATAAAGAACTAAGAACTAAATACTTTTTCCTTATCAAAAACACCCCTAAAGTGTACAAAAAAAAATACACATACAGTCAGATCGATTTGGGGTTTTTGCGTGCAAGTACCCACTAAAATAAAAATAAAACTTATTTAAATAAAATCCACCCCTTTGAATTAAGAGGTGAGTTAAGGGTAAAAATGTAAAAAATAAAAATAAAGAAAAATTTATCACATTTGGATATAAATAAACAAAAATTTATCACATTTAGGTATATTGTGTTTATCAATGCGTACAAAAGGCCCCTATATTACTTTTTTGGATTTCACTCTTTGGGGTGACTATTTAACTTTTATAAAAAACGGTTTTTACATTTCCATAAGTGTCTTCGAATCGATTGACAAGCGGTTTACAATAAAAAAATATATTATAATAATTATAAAAAACAAACACCACTTACTTAAAAAAGCCACCCCTAAAATTGACAAAAAAAAACAAATACAGTCAGATTAATATAGGTTGTAGCGTGCAAGTACCCTTTGAAATAGAAATAAAGATAATTTAAACAGCGAAGGAACTGGCTTACCTCGGCCCATGATTAGAAAACAGTTTCCTGTATAACTTGCATTCGCCATAACTATAAATAAATCACAAGGACACACGTCTGACAAAGTAGGCATATACCTGGATGGACCATGTTTTGTGCATGGCCAATTGTATGTAGCTATGAGTCGAGTGGGGTTAGGAGAAAATTTAAAAATATATATAACAAACGGACCTCAACAAGGGAAATATAACTATCGCAATGGAAGGACGTTTACCAGAAATGTCGTATTTCGGAATGTTGTAGCAAATAATACACGGCCACACACTATGCAACATAACGCAGATGAACCACTGCAACCTATTATTCTACAAATCTACGACGAATGGAATGATGATTTCGACTGGAATACACTTCCAGAATTTGAAGACAAATTTCTCGGCAATCTTCTTCCAATAATAAGAAGTATTCAACCGTTCTATACCGATTCATAATTAAGGCGGCAAGTATCCACCATGGAGAAGCCTGGTACGTCTGGACTTAATATTAAACAAACGACAACACACTTACAAATCTCAAGTGACGATGACGAAGATTCTTTATAAAACCTTTTATATTTACTAAATTGAAAAACATATGTTAAAACAATTTAATAAATGTTATGTTTTTAATTGTGACAAGTGTTTTTAATATAATCCATATCATACATAACAACTTACACCGTGTTAAGCCTGAAATAATCAATTTAGCTCAAATTCTATTACGTTAGGTCCAAAAGATCAGTTTGGTTTTAAAAACTATACAACCAGAAATTCGACAAATATTGGCGGCGGTACTTTCAGGGCGCGTATTTTTATTATACCCGCTAACGGAGACCTTGAGCTATAGAAAAAATTTTTCATGCGCGCCGAAGGCGCGCATGTACTTTATAGATTTTGACCTGGGAAATTTAAAAATCAACACCAAAACTTTCTACACCCCCTACAACCCCCTTAAAAATAGCCAAATACAACAAATTTTAACAACCACTAAATTCAAAATCGTCTCTTAACGTTAAAAAATTTTTTCAAAATTTTACACCTCAAAAAGAAACTCCGAAATTCTCTTAGCTTTCGTTTTTCATTGGTCCAGAGCGCATGCGCATGCGCGTCTGACCTGTACATTTTCCCCACCAAACGTCCATAGATCACGGTAACTAAAGGGCGTACAATCATCAAACAACTTCTAAAGTGCTTAGGTCATGCTCCCCCGACATATGAAAAAAAAAACAGATTTTTATCTCAATTAGATCTAAAAGTCACTTCCCCCACCACCCGGACCACTAATGCGGACTTTGAGCTGGATAAAAGTCACAAAGTCATGATTAAAATTTTAAAGTTTTTTTATCTTAATCGATAGACATGCGCGTAAGATTAAAAAAATAATTTTTATAAATGTGGAATGACCACCCCTTCTATTCGAAAAACAACCCTAAAATTGACAAAAAAAATCAAAATCTACAAATAAAGCCTAATCGATACGGTTTTTTGCATATACGTAGCCCCTAAAATATTAATAAAAAATATTATAACAAAAACCACCCCTGTGTAATAGGGGGTGAGTAAAGGGTAATAACGTAAAAAATAAAAAAAAATAAAAATTAACCAAATTTAAATATGTTGTGTATTTTAGTGTGCAGATAAGGCCTCGATGTTGTTTTTTTAGATTTCACCCTTAGGGGGTGAGTTTTTAACGTATTTAAAAAACCACTAAATTCAAAAAATTCAAACAATGTCAAAGATGTTTTTTAAAAATTTTAGACCTCAAAAAGAAACTCCGAAATTCTCTTAGCTTTCGTTTTTCATTGGTCTAGTGCGCATGCGCAGTTGCGTCTGACCTGTACATTTTCCCCACCAAACGTCCATAGATCACGGTAACTAAAGGGCGTACAATCATCAAACAACTTCTAAAGTGCTTTGGTCATGCTCCCCCGACATATGAAAAAAAAAACAGAATTTTATCTCAATTAGATCTAAAAGTCACTTCCCCCACCACCCGGACCACTAATGCGGACTTTGAGCTGGATAAAAGTCACAAAATCATGATTAAATTTTTAAAGTTTTTTTAACTTAATCGATAGACATGCGCGTAAGATTAAAAAAATAATTTTTATAAATGTGGAATGACCACCCCTTCTGTTCGAAAAACAACCCTAAATTTGACAAAAAAAAACAAAATCTACAAATAAAGCCTAATCGATACGGTTTTTTACATATACGTAGCCCCTAAAATATTAAAAAAAAATATTATAACAAAAACCACCCCTGTGTATTAGGGGGTGAGTAAAGGGCAAAAACGTAAAAAATAAAAAAAAATAAAAATTAACCAAATTTAAATATGTTGTGTATTTTAGTGTGCAGATAAGGCCTCTATGTTGTTTTTTTAGATTTCACCCTTAGGGGGTGCATTTTTAACGTATTTAAAGAACCACTAAATTCAAAAAATTCAAACAATGTCAAAGATGTTTTTTAAAAATTTTAGAACTCAAAAAGAAACTCCGAAATTCTCTTAGCTTTCGTTTTTCATTGGTCTGGCGCGCATGCGCAGTTGCGTCTAACCTGTACATTTTCCCCACCAAACGTCCACAGATCACGATAACAAAAGGGCGTACAATCCTCAAACAACTTCTAAAGTGCTTTGGTCATGCTCCCCCGACATATGAAAAAAAAACAGAGTTTTATCTCAATTAGATCTAAAAGTCACTTCCCCCACCACCCGGACCACTAATGCGGACTTTGAGCTGGATAAAAGTCATAATAAAGTCATGATTAAATTTTTAATGTTTTTTTAACTTAATCGATAGACATGCGCGTAAGATTAAAATAACAAATTTTATAAATGTGGAATGACCACCCCTTCGATTCGAAAATCAACCCTAAAATTAACAAAAAAAACCAAAATCTACAAATAAAGCCTAATCGATACGGTTTTTCGCATATACGTAGCCCCTAAAATATTAATAAAAAATAGTTTAGCAAAAACCACCCCTTTGTATTTGGGGGTAAGTTAAGGGTAAAAATGTAAAAATTAAAAAAAAAACAAAATTAACCAAATTTAAATATGTTGTGTATTTTAGTGCGTAGATAAGGCTTTTATATTATGTTTTTAAATTTCACCCTTTGGGGGTGAGTTATTAAACAAAAATCTACAAATAAAGCCTAATCGATGCGGTTTTTTGCATATAGGTAGCCCCTAAAATAATCATAAAAAATATTTTAGCAAAAACCACCCCTTTGTATTTGGGGGTGAGTTAAGGGTAAAAATGTAACAATTAAAAAAAAAACAAAATTAACCAAATATAAATATGTTGTGTATTTTAGTGCGTAGATAAGGCTTTTATATTATGTTTTCAAATTTCACCCTTTGGGGGTGAGTTATTAAACAAAAATCTACAAATAAAGCCTAATCGATACGGTTTTTTACATATAGGTAGCCCATAATATATTAATAAAAAATATTTTAGCAAAAACCACCCCTTTGTATTTGAGGGTGAGTTAAGGGTAAAAATGAAAAAATTAACAAAAAAAACAAATTAATCAAATTTAAATATGTTGTGTATTTTAGTGCGTAGATAAGGCTCTTATATTCGTTTTTTAGATTACACCCTTTGGGGGTAAGTTTTTAAAGAAAAATCTACAAATAAAGCCTAATCGATACGGTTTTTTGCATATAGGTAGCCCCTAAAATATTAATAAAAAATATTTTAGCAAAAACCACCCCTTTATATTTGGGGGTGAGTTAAGGGTAAAAATGTAAAAATTAAAAAAAAATAACCAAATTTAAATATGTTGTGTATTTTAGTGCGTAGATAAGGCTCTTGCATTAATTTTTTAGATTTCACCCTTTGGGGGTGAGTTATTAAACAAAAAGCTACAAATAAAGCCTAATCGATACCGTTTCTTGCATATAGGTAGCCTCTAAAATATTAATAAAAAATATTTTAGTAAAAACCACCCCTTTGTATTTGGGGGTGACTTAAGGGTAAAAATGTAAAAATTAAAAAAAAAATTACCAAATTTAAATATGTTGTGTATTTTAGTGCGTAGATAAGGCTCTTGCATTAGTTTTTTACATTTCACCCTTTGGGGGTGGGTTATTAAACAAAAATCTACAAATAAAGCCTAATCGATACGGTTTTTTGCATACAGGTAGCCTCTAAAATATTAATAAAAATATTTTAGCAAAAACCACCCCTTTGTGTTTGGGGGTGAGTTAAGGGTAAAAATGTAAAAATTAAAAAAAAACCAAAATTAACCAAATTTAAATATGTTGTGTATTTTAGTGCGTAGATAAGGCTCTTATATAATGTTTTTAGATTTCACCCTTTGGGGGTGAGTTATTAAACAAAAAGCTACAAATAAAGCCTAATCGATACGGTTTCTTGCATATAGGTAGCCTCTAAAATATTAATAAAAAATACTTTAGTAAAAACCACCCCTTTGTATTTGGGGGTGACTTAAGGGTAAAAATGTAAAAATTAAAAAAAAAATTACCAAATTTAAATATGTTGTGTATTTTAGTGCGTAGATAAGGCTCTTGCATTAGTTTTTTACATTTCACCCTTTGGGGGTGGGTTATTAAACAAAAATCTACAAATAAAGCCTAATCGATACGGTTTTTTGCATACAGGTAGCCCCTAAAATATTAATAAAAATATTTTAGCAAAAACCACCCCTTTGTGTTTGGGGGTGAGTTAAGGGTAAAAATGTAAAAATTAAAAAAAACCAAAATTAACCAATTTTAAATATGTTGTGTATTTTAGTGCGTAGATAAGGCTCTTATATTAGTTTTTTAGATTTCACCTTTTGGGGGTGAGTTATTAAACAAAATACTACAAATAAAGCCTAATCGATACGGTTTTTGGCATATAGGTAGCCCCTAAAATATTAATAAAAAATGTTTTAGCAAAAACCACCCCTTTATATTTGGGGGTGAGTTAGGGGTAAAAATGTAAAAATTAAAAAAAAAACAAAATTAATCAAATTTGAATATGTTGTGTATTTTAGTGCGTAGATAAAGCACTTATATTCGTTTTTTAGATTTTACCCTTTGGGGATAAGTTATTAAACAAAAATCTACAAATAAAACTAATCGATACGGTTTTTGCATATAGGTAGCCCCTAAAATATTAATAAAAAATATTTTAGCAAAAAACACCACTTTGTATTTGGGGGTGAATCAAGAGTAAAAACGTAAAAAATAAAAATAAACAAAAATTAACCTAATTTAAATAATTGAAAATTTATTACATTTACTACAAATATTGTATGTATTTCAATGCGTACATAAGGACCATATATTTCTTTTTTTTTTAATTTTACCCTTAGAGGGTGAGTTTTTAGCGTTTGTAAAAAAATGTTACTGGATTTCTATAATTACCATTAAATCTACAGTCATGTGGTTTACAATAAAAAAAATATATTACCATAAAGAACTAAGAACTAAATACTTTTTCCTTATCAAAAACACCCCTAAAGTGTACAAAAAAAAATACACATACAGTCAGATCGATATGGGTTTTTGCGTGCAAGTACCCACTAAAATAAAAATAAAACTTATTTAAATAAAATCCACCCCTTTGAATTAAGAGGTGAGTTAAGGGTAAAAATGTAAAAAATAAAAATAAAGAAAAATTTATCACATTTGGATATAAATAAACAAAAATTTATCACATTTAGGTATATTGTGTATATCAATGCGTACAAAAGGCCCCTATATTACTTTTTTGGATTTCACTCTTTGGGGGTGACTATTTAACTTTTATAAAAAACGGTTTTTACATTTCCATAAGTGTCTTCGAATCGATTGACAAGCGGTTTACAATAAAAAAATATATTATAATAATTAAAATTGACAAAAAAAAAACAAATACAGTCAGATTAATATAGGTTGTAGCGTGTAAGTACCCTTTGAAATAGAAATAAAAATAATTTAAACAGCGAAGGAACTGGCTTACCTCGGCCTATGATTAGAAAACAGTTTCCTGTATAACTTGCATTCGCCATAACTATAAATAAATCACAAGGACAAACGTCTGACAAAGTAGGCATATACCTGGATGGGCCATGTTTTGTGCATGGCCAATTGTATGTAGCTATGAGTCGAGTGGGGTTAGGAGAAAATTTAAAAATATATATAACAAACGGACCTCAACAAGGGAAATATAACTATCGCAATGGAAAGACGTTTACCAGAAATGTCGTATTTCGGAATGTTGTAGCAAATAATACACGGCCACACACTATGCAACATAACGCAGATGAACCACTGCAACCTATTATTCTACAAATCTACGACGAATGGAATGATGATTTCGACTGGAATACACTTCCAGAATTTGAAGACAAATTTCTCGGCAATCTTCTTCCAATAATAAGAAGTATTCAACCGTTCTATACCGATTCATAATTAAAGCGGCAAGTATCCACCATGGAGAAGCCTGGTACGTCTGGACTTAATATTAAACAAACGACAACACACTTACAAATCTCAAGTGACGATGACGAAGATTCTTTATAAAACCTTTTATATTTACTAAATTGAAAAACATATTTAAAACAATTTAATAAATGTTATGTTTTTAATTGTGACAAGTGTTTTTAATATAATCCATATCATACATAACAACTTACACCGTGTTAAACCTGAAATAATCAATTTAGCTCAAATTCTATTACGTTAGGTCCAAAAGATCAGTTTGGTTTTAAAAACTATACAACCAGAAATTCGACAAATATTGGCGGCGGTACTTTCAGGGCGCGTATTTTTATTATACCCGCTAACAGAGACCTTGAGCTATAGAAAAATTTTTCTATGCGCGCCGAAGGCGCGCATGTACTTTATAGATTTTGACCTGGAAAATTTAAAAATCAACACCAAAACTTTCTACACCCCCTACAACCCCCTTAAAAATAGCCGAATACAACAAATTTTAACAACCACTACATTCAAAATTTTCTCACGCCGTTAAAAATTTTTTTCAAAATTTTACACCTCAAAAATAAACTCCGAAATTCTCTTGGCTTTCGTTTTTCATTGGTCCAGAGCGCATGCGCATGCGCGTCTGACCTGTACATTTTCCCCACCAAACGTCCATAGATCACGGTAACTAAAGGGCCTACAATCATCAAACAACTTCTAAAGTGCTTAGGTCATGCTCCCCCGACATATGAAAAAAAAAACAGATTTTTATCTCAATTAGATCTAAAAGTCACTTCCCCCACCACCCGGACCACTAATGCGGACTTTGAGCTGGATAAAAGTCACAAAGTCATGATTAAATTTTTAAAGTTTTTTTAACTTAATCGATAGACATGCGCGTAAGATTAAAAAAACAATTTTTATAAATGTGGAATGACCACCCCTTCTATTCGAAAAACAACCCTAAAATTGACAAAAAAAAACGAAAATCTACAAATGAAGCCTAATCGATACGGTTTTTTGCATATACGTAGCCCCTAAAATATTAATAAAAAATATTTTCACAAAAACCACCCCTTTGTATTAGGGGGTGAGTAAAGGGTAAAAACGTAAAAAATAAAAAAAAATAAAAATTAACCAAATTTTAATATGTTGTGTATTCTAGTGTGCAGATAAGGCCCATATGTTGTTTTTTTAGATTTCACCCTTAGGGGGTGAGTTTTTAATGTATTTAAATAAACACTAAATTCAAAAAATTATAACAACGTTAAAAAAATTTTTCAAAATTTTACACCTCAAAAATAAACTCCGAAATTCTCTTGGCTTTCGTTTTTCATTGGTCCAGAGCGCATGCGCATGCGCGTCTGACCTGTACAGTTTCCCCACCAAACGTCCATAGATCACGGTAACTAAAGGGCCTACAATCATCAAACAACTTCTAAAGTGCTTAGGTCATGCTCCCCCGACATATGAAAAAAAAAACAGATTTTTATCTCAAATAGATCTAAAAGTCACTTCCCCCACCACCCGGACCACTAATGCGGACTTTGAGCTGGATAAAAGTCACAAAGTTATGATTAAATTTTTAAAGTTTTTTTAACTTAATCGAAAGACATGCGCGTAAGATTAAAAAAACAATTTTTATAAATGTGGAATGACCACCCCTTCTATTCGAAAAACAACCCTAAAATTGACAAAAAAAACGAAAATCTACAAATGAAGCCTAATTGATACGGTTTTTTGCATATACGTAGCCCCTAAAATATTATTAATAAATATTTTTACAAAAATCACCCCTTTGTATTAGGGGGTGAGTAAAGGGTAAAAACGTAAAAAATAAAAAAAATTAAAATTAACCAATTTTTAACTTAATCGATAGACATGCACGTAAGAATAAAAAAACAATTTTTATAAAAGTGAAATGACCACCCCTTCTATTCCAAAAACAACCCTACAATTGACAAAAAAAACAAAAATCTACAAATGAAGCCTAATCGATACAGTTTTTTGCATATACGTAGCCCCTAAAATATTAATAATAAATATTTTAACAAAAACCACCCCTTTGTATTAGGGGGTGAGTAAAGGGTAAAAACGTAAAAAATAAAAAAAATTAAAATTAACCAATTTTTAACTTAATCGATAGACATGCGCGTAAGAATAAAAAACAATTTTTATAAAAGTAGAATGACCACCCCTTCTATTCGAAAAACAACCCTAAAATTGACAAAAAAAACCGAAAATCTACAAATGAAGCTTAATCGATACGGTTTTTTGCATATACGTAGCCCCTAAAATATTAATAAAAAATACTTCAACAAAAACCACCCCTTTGTATTAGGGGGTGAGTAAAGGGTAAAAATGTAAAAATTATAAAAAAATAAAAATTAACCAAATTTAAATATTTTGTGTATTTTAGTGAGCAGATAAGGCCTCTATGTTGTTTTTTTAGATTTCACCCTTAGGGGGTGAGTTATTAAACAAAAATCTACAAATAAAGCCTAATCGATACGGTTTTTTGCATATAGGTAGCCCCTAAAATACTAATAAAAAATATTTTAGCAAAAACTACCCCTTCGTATTTGGGGGTGAGTTAAGGGTAAAAATGTAAAAATTAAAAAAAAAACAAAATTAACCAAATTTAAATATGTTGTGTATTTTAGCGCGTAAATAAGGCTCTTATATCATTTTTTTAGATTTCACCCTTAGGGGGTGAGTTATTAAACAAAAATCTACAAATAAAGCCTAATCAAAACGGTTTTTTGCATATAGGTAGCCCCTAAAATATTAATAAAAAATATTTTAGCAAAAACTACCCCTTTGTATTTGGGGGTGAGTTAAGGGTAAAAATAAAAAAATTAAAAAAAAAACAAAGTTAACCAAATTTAAATATGTTGTGTATTTTAGTGCGTAGATGAGGCTCTTATATTATTTTTTTAGATTTCACCCTTTGGGGGTAAGTTATTAAACAAAAATCTACAAATAAAGCCTAATCGATACGGTTTTTTGCATATAGGTAGCCCCTCAAATATTAATAAAAAATATTTTAGCAAAAACCACCCTTTTGTATTTGGGGGTGAATTAAGGAAAAAAATGTGAAAATTAAAAAAAAAACAAAATTAACCAAATTTAAATATGTTGTGTATTTTAGTGCATAGATAAGGCTCTTATATAATTTTTTTAGATTTCACCCTTAGGGGGTGAGTTATTACACAAAAATCTACAAATAAAGCCTAATCGATAAGGTTTTTTGCATATAGGTAGCCCCTAAAATATTAATAAAAAATATTATAGCAAAAACTACCCCTTTGTATTTGGGGGTGAGTTAAAGGTAAAAATGTAAAAATTAAAAAATAACAAAATTAACCAAATTTAAATATGTTGTGTATTTTAGCGCGTAGAGAAGGTTCTTATATTATTTTTTTAGATTTCACCCTTTGGGGGTGAGTTATTAAACAAAAAACTACAAATAAAGCCTAATCGATACGGTTTTTTGCATATAGGTAGCCCCTACAATATTAATAAAAAATATTTTAACAAAAACCACCCCTTTGTACTTAGGGGTGAGTTAAGGGTAAAAATGTAAAAATTAAAAAAAAATAAATAAACAAATTTAAACATGTTGTGTATTTTAGTGCGTAGATAAGGCTCTTACATAATTTTTTTAGATTTCACCCTTAGGGGGTGAGTTATTAAACAAAAATCTACAAATAAAGCCTAATCGACAAGGTTTTTTGCATATAGGTAGCCCCTAAAATATTAATAAAAAATATTTTAGCAAAAAGTACCCCTTTGTATTTGGGGGTGAGTTAAAGGGTAAAAATGTAAGAATTAAAAAAAAAACAAATTTCACCAAATTTAAATGTGTTGTGTATTTTAGTGCGTAGATACGACTCTTATATAATTTTTAAAAATTTCACTTTTTGGGGGTGAGTTATTAAACAAAAATCTACAAATAAAGCTTAATCGATACGGTTTTTTGCATATAGGTAGCCCCTAAAATATTAATATAAAATATTTTAGCAAAAACCACTCCTTTGTATTTGGGGTGAGTTAAGGGTAAAAATGTACAAATTAAAAAAAAACGCAATTAACCAAATTTAAAAATGTTGTGTATTTTAGTGCGTAAATAAGGCTCTTATATTATTTTTTTAGATTTTACCCTTTGGGGGTAAATTATTAAACAAAAAGTTACAAATAAAGCCTAATCGATACGGTTTTTTGCATATAGGTAGCCCCTAAAATATTAATAAAAAATATGTTAACAAAAACCACCTCTTTGTATTTGGGGGTGAGTTAAGGGTAAAAATGTAAAAATTTAAAAAAAAAAAAAAAATTAACCAAATTTAAATATGTTGTGTATTTTAGTGCGTAGATAAAGCTCTTATATAATTTTTTTAGATTTCTCCTTTAAGGGGTGAGTTATTAGATTTTGTAAAAAACCTTTTTTGATGGCTATTATTGTCTTCCAATCAATAGTTAAGTGGTGATATACAATCAGAAGAAGGTTATTACCATAAAAAAATATCCACCTTTGCCTTAAAAAAACTACCACTAAAATTGACTAAATAAAGAAAATCTACAAATAAAGTCAGATCGATATGGTTTTTTGCGTGCAAGTACCTAATATGCTAGAAATAAAAATTATTTAAACACATACACATTCTACCCTTTTTCATTAGGAAGTGAGGAAGGGGTCAAAACTAAAAAATAAAAATAATTGAAAATTTATCACATTTGCTACAAGTATTTTATGTATTTCAATGCGTACATGAGGACCAAATATTCCTTTTTTTTAATTTCACCCTTAGAAGGTGAGTTTTTAGCGTTTGTAAAAAAAATTTCTTGATTCCTGTAATTACCATTAAAACTACAGTCAAGTGGTTTACAATAAAAAAAATATATTACTATAAAAAACTAAATACATCTTCCTTATCAAAAACACCCCTAAAATGTACAAAAAAAAAATTACACATACAGTCAGATCAATATGGGTTTTTGCGTGCAAGTACCCACTGAAATAAAAACAAAAATTATTTAAAAAAAAATTACCTCTTTACATTAAGAAGTGAGTTATGGGTAAAAACGTAAAAAATAAAAATAACAAAAATTTACTACATTCAGGTATATTGTGTATTTCAATGCGCACATAGGGCCCCTATATTATTTTTTTAGATTTCAAACTTAGGGGTGAGTTATTAGTTTTTGTAAACAAACATTTTTTGATTGCTATTATTGTCTTCGAATCAATAGATAAGTCGTAATACATAATAAAAAAAAATAATAATACCATAAAAAAATAACCACCCCTGCTTTAAAAACACTACCCTTAAAATGTGACTAAATAAAGAAAATCTACAAATACAGTTACATCGATATGGGTTTTTGCGTGCAAGTACCCACTAAAATAAAAACAAAACTTATTTAAATACAATCCACCTCTTTGCATTAAGAGGTGAGTTAAGAGTAAAAACGTAAAAAAAATTAAACAAACATTTATCACATTTAGGTATATTGTGTATATCAATGCGTACAAAAGGCCCCTATATTACTTTTTTGAATTTCACTCTTTGTGGGTGACTATTTAAATTTTATAAAAAAAGGTTTTTACATTTCGATAAGTTTTTTCGAATCCATTCTCAAGTGGTTTACAATAAGAAAAAATATTATAATAATTATAAAAAACAAACACCACTTCCTTAAAAAAACCATCCCTAAAATTGACAAAAAAAATACAAATACTGTCAGAATAATATAGGTTTTAGCGTGCAAGTACCCTTTGAAATAGAAATATAGATTATTTAAACAAATTTTACCTCTTGTCATTAAAGAGTGAGTTAAGAGTAAAAACGTAAAAAATTTAAAAAAAGAAAATTTAACACATTTACTTATATTTTGTATTTCAGTGCATACATAAGGCCCCTATTTTACTTTTTAGGATCTTACCATTAGGATCTTACCTCAACAAGAAAAATATAACTATCGCAATGGAAGGACGTTTACCAGAAATGTCGTATTTCGAAATGTTGTAGCAAATAATACACGACCACACACTATGCAACATAACACAGATGAACCACTGCAACCTACTATTCCACAAATCTACGACGAATGGAATGATGATTTCGAGTGGAATACACTTCCAAAATTTGAAGACAATTTTCTCGGCAATCCTCTTCCAATTATAACAAGTATTCAACCGTTCTATACCGACTCACAATTAAGGCGGCGAGTATCCACCATGAAGAAGCCTGGTACGTCTGGACTTAATATTAAACAAACGACAACACACTTACAAATCTCAAGTGACGATGACAAAGATTCTTTATAAAATCTTTTGAATTTACTAATAAATGATATGTTTTTAATTGTGACAAATGTTTTTAATATAATCCATATCACACATAACAACTTACACCGTGTTAAGCCAGAAATAATCAATTTGGCTTAAATTCTATTACGTTAGGTCCAAAAGATCAGTTTGGTTTTAAAAACTATACAACCAGAAATTCGACAAAAATTGGCGGCGGTACTTTCAGGGCGCGTATTTTTCACCCGCTAATAGGGAACGTGAGCTGGGTTTAGACCGTCGTGAGACAGGTTAGTTTTACCCTACTGATGACTCGTCGTTGCGATAGTAATCCTGCTCAGTACGAGAGGAACCGCAGGTTCGGACATTTGGTTCACGCACTCGCTCGAGCGGGCGGTGGTGCGAAGCTACCATCCGTGGGATTATGCCTGAACGCCTCTAAGGCCGTATCCTTTCTAGTCAAAGGTGGCAACGATACCTTTAGGAGTTTCGAGAGTCGACAGGCTCAAAACAATGTGACTTTACTAGGCGTTTAACGCTTGCGTACGAACGTCGCACGAGCCCTATTTGCCGTGTGAAGCCACCGATCGGCGGCGGGATCGATCCTTGCCACGTCCGACCAGGCTTCTAGACGGTCAATTATGGGTACATTGTTGTTCGACGTCGAAACTCGGAATTGTCTGTAGACGACTTACGTACCTGGCAGGGTGTTGTACTCGGTAGAGCAGTTTCCACGCTGCGATCTGTTGAGACTCAGCCCTCAGCTTGGGGATTCGTCTTGTCGGCGAGACGAGACCCCGTCAACGTTTAGAAAGCTGAGTGGATAAAAAATATACCCAGCCAGGTACATACACATTGTTTATATAAATAAAAATTTCTAGTATGCAATGCATGCAACTTTGGCTAACCAACATGAACTTACTCTATTTTATTATTACATACGTACCTGGCAAGGTGTTGTACTCGGTAGAGCTGTTTCTACGCTGCGATCTGTTCAGACTCGGCTTGGAGATTCGTCTTGTCGGTGAGACGAGACTCCGTCAACGTTTAGAAAGCTGAGTGGATAGAAAAATACACAGCCAGGTACACATTGTTTATATAAATAAAAATTTCTAGTATGCAATGCTTGCAACTTTGGCTAACCAACATGAACTTACTCTATTTTATTATTACACACGTACCTGGCAAGGTGTTGTACTCGGTAGAGCTGTTTCTACGCTGCGATCTGTTCAGCCTCAGCTTGGAGATTCGTCTTGTCGGTGAGACGAGACTCCGTCAACGTTTAGAAAGCTGAGTGGATCGAAAAATACAACACAGCCAGGTACACATTTTTTATATGAAAATTTCTAGTATGCAATGCAACTTGGGCAAACGAACATAAACTTACTCTATTTTATCATTACAAATAAATTTACCTCTCTAAAAACTCTCACTCTCTCTCACCACAATTTATAATACACTTTAGTAGTGTACAGCCTTATTTCTCTCAAGTAACAAAAAGACGATGGTGTGGTGGTGATAGTGATAGAAACAACCAACTAGTCGTAAAGAGTAAGAGTAATAGAGTAAGAGATGAATAATACAAGAGAGAGAAAAGAGAGAAAGGGAAAGAGAAGAGAGCTTAAAGAAAAAGAAGATAGATGATAGAGAGAGAGAGAGAGAGAGAGAGAGAGAGAGAGAGAGGAGGAAGAGTAGAGGAAAGCCAGCAAATTTATTCGAACGACATACTTCGTTCTACGGACTTAGCACATAGCTCTCGCCTAGCACATAGCTCTCGCCTAGCACATAGCTCTCGCCTAGCACATAGCTCTCGCCTAGCACATAGCGCTCGCCTTGCACATAGCGCTCGCCTTGCACCATTCACTGCTTAATAACTACTGCATATAATAAAGTCACGATTGCTCATGTGGTAAAATAGTAATGACACAATCATTTTGTTTAAAGGTATGCAACCAACATTACACAAAACGCGCGCTCAAGTTGCCTAAAACCACGAAGTACTACGTATACTTTAATTGTAACGCAACTGGTTTCACAGTAAACGTGTATGAAAATTGCCTATATTCAAGAAGTACTACATTTGTTTAAATATTGTATTACTGTTACGAAGTACGACGTTTAAATATTATGAATTATTTTTAGTTGTATATAAAATCATAGCTATTTTTGTAAATTAATAATGCAACCCGCAATACACCAAATGTGTATTAATATTGCCTAACTTGTACGAAGTACAACGTTCATTTAAGTGCATTAAGTATGGTGCTCTGTGTGATGAAATACGACGTTCATGTGACCATAAAGTAACAAACGAAGTACGGCGCTCACAAATGCAGCACTCAAAATTATTGTTTCATTGCACGACGTTTGCTTTGTTTCTGACTGCGACGAAATGCAGCGTTCATTTGACTTTGTACATAGTACAGACGAAGTACGACGTTTGCGAAGTACGGCACTCAAAATCGTGATTTTCATGTACGACGTTTATTTGCACGTCCTGCCGACTGCGACGGAGTACAGCGTTCAATTGACTTTGTACATAGTACAGACGAAGTACGACGTTTGCGAAGTACGGCACTCAAAATCGTGATTTTCTTGTACGACGTTTATTTGCACGTGCTGTCGACTGCGACGAAGTTAAGCGTTCATTTGACTTTGTACATAGTACAGACGAAGTACGACGTTTTCGAAGTACGGCACTCAAAATCGTGATTTTCTTGTACGACGTTTATTTGCACGTGCTGCCGACTGCGACGGAGTACAGCGTTCAATTGACTTTGTGCATAGTACAGACGAAGTACGACGTTTGCGAAGTACGGCACTCAAAATCATGATTTTCTTGTAAGACGTTTATTTGCAGTTGCTTCCGACTGCGACGAAGTACAGCGTTCAATTGACTTTGTACATAGTACAGACGAAGTACGACGTTTGCGAAGTACGGCACTCAAAATCATGATTTTCTTGTAAGACGTTTATTTGCAGTTGCTTCCGACTGCGACGAAGTACAGCGTTCAATTGACTTTGTACATAGTACAGACGAAGTACGACGTTTGCGAAGTACGGCACTCAAAATCATGATTTTCTTGTAAGACGTTTACTTGCAGTTGCTTCCGACTGCGACGAAGTACAGCGTTCAATTGACTTTGTACATAGTACAGACGAAGTACGACGTTTGCGAAGTACGGCACTCAAAATCGTGATTTTCATGTACGACGTTTATTTGCACGTCCTGCCGACTGCGACGGAGTACAGCGTTCAATTGACTTTGTACATAGTACAGACGAAGTACGACGTTTGCGAAGTACGGCACTCAAAATCGTGATTTTCTTGTACGACGTTTATTTGCACGTGCTGTCGACTGCGACGAAGTTAAGCGTTCATTTGACTTTGTACATAGTACAGACGAAGTACGACGTTTTCGAAGTACGGCACTCAAAATCGTGATTTTCTTGTACGACGTTTATTTGCACGTGCTGCCGACTGCGACGGAGTACAGCGTTCAATTGACTTTGTGCATAGTACAGACGAAGTACGACGTTTGCGAAGTACGGCACTCAAAATCATGATTTTCTTGTAAGACGTTTATTTGCAGTTGCTTCCGACTGCGACGAAGTACAGCGTTCAATTGACTTTGTACATAGTACAGACGAAGTACGACGTTTGCGAAGTACGGCACTCAAAATCATGATTTTCTTGTAAGACGTTTATTTGCAGTTGCTTCCGACTGCGACGAAGTACAGCGTTCAATTGACTTTGTACATAGTACAGACGAAGTACGACGTTTGCGAAGTACGGCACTCAAAATCATGATTTTCTTGTAAGACGTTTACTTGCAGTTGCTTCCGACTGCGACGAAGTACAGCGTTCAATTGACTTTGTACATAGTACAGACGAAGTACGACGTTTGCGAAGTACGGCACTCAAAATCATGATTTTCTTGTACGACGTTTATTTGCACTTGCTGTCGACTGCGACGAGGTTTAGCGTTCACTTGACTTTGTACATAGTATAGACGAAGTACGACGTTTGCGAAGTACGGCACTCAAAATCGTGATTTTCTTGTACGACGTTTATTCGCACGTGCTGCCGACTGCGACGAAATGCAGCGTTCATAGTACAAACGAAGTACGACGTTCACAAAGTGATGAAGTAAAACGTAAACAATAAATAATAATAATGCAACCCACAATACACTAATTGTGTATTAAAATTGCATAACCTACACGAAGTACGACGTTCAAGAATACTAAAGAATTTTATTTGTGTTGTATATAATGAAAAAACAGCAAATTTTTTTGCAAATTACGTATCTGTAAATAAATGTAAACATTTAGCAACTAATCAAAATTGTTTTTTTTGCCTAGATATTAAAGTAAAACATAAAAATACATTAAATTTATAAAATGCAACCCGCAGCACACTAGATGTGCATTAATATTGCATAACCTTCACGAAGTACGACGTCCAAAAATATTAATTTTTTTTTATATTGAGGTTAAAAGTGAGAAAACATAAATTAATAATAATGCAACCTGCAATACACTTAATATGTACTGATCTTGCATAACCTTCACGAAGTACTACGTTCAAATATAAATTAATATTATTGTGACCCGCAATACACTAAATTTGTATCAATATTGCATAACCTACACGAAGTACGACGTTCAAGAATATTAAAGAATTTTATTTGTGTTGTATATAATAAAAAAACAGCAAATTTTTTTGCAAATTACGTATCTGTAAATAAATGTAAACATTCAGCAACTAATCAAAAGTGTTTTTTTGCCTAGACATTAAAGTAAATCATAAGAATACATTAAATTTATAAAATGCAACCCGCAGCACAACAGATGTGCATCAATATTGCATAACTGTTACGAAGTACGACGTCCAAAAATATTAAATTTTTTTTTATATGAAGGTAAAAAGTGAGAAAACATAAATTAATAATAATGCAACCTGCAATACACTTAATGTGTACTGATGTTGCATAACCTTCACGAAGTACTACGTTCAAATATAAATTAATATTATTGCGACCCGCAATACACTAAATTTGTATCAATATTGCATAACTTACACGAAGTACGACGTTTGAAAATATTAAATGTTTTATTTGTAGTTTGCATATAATAAAAAAAAAAACAAATTTTTATGTAAATTACGTATCTATAAATAAACGTACACATTTAACAATTAAATAAACATAGTATTTTGGCCTAGATATTAAATTAAAACATAAAAATGCATAATATTTATTAAAATGCAACTTGCAATACACCAAATGTGTATTAATATTGCATAACCTTTACGAAGTACGACGTTCACGAAGTACGTCGTTTACGAAGTGCGACGTTTACGAAGTGCGACGTTCACGAAGTACGTCGTTTACGAAGTGCGACGTTCACGAAGTACGTCGTTTACGAAGTGCGACGTTCGCGAAGTACGACGTCTACACATTAGGGCACTCAAAATTATTGTTACGTTGTACGACATTCAGACGTTCCAACTGCGACTAACTACAGCATTCATTTGACTTTGCACATACGACGAACGAAGTACGACGTTTACGAAGTACGGCGCTTAAAATAATTTTGTTTTTATTAATTAATTATTTTTTTTAAAACAAACGTTTTTATAATTAAATTTTATAATGGTTTAAATATAAAATATGACTTTTTAATATTATCAATATTTAAAATATTTTCTCCCTTTTGTGTGTATGCCTTATAGTTATAGAGCTGTGCGCTTCGGTAGACGTCGCCTGTGGAGCTATGTCAGTGGAGCGGTGCGCACATCCAATACCGAGCGGCTGCCTCGATCGGTGTCGCGCTGGTATACATATGGTAGTGGTGTGTGTCGATGCGTTGAGTGAGGCGATATGAACGGTGTAACGGTTTAGTCGAAGTTTATCATAAATGACGACGACAAAACGACCGATTATGTATACGTTCTGCATTTGCTTCCAATTTATCGACGTTTATCGCACATTTCCGCTATCGAATTCGAATAGGGCTTTGCTTGCGAGATTGCTTTATTTTGTGATTTTGTGGCTCGCCCAGTTCCCCACAGCGAGATTGCGGATGCGGCAAAACGTATTCTCTTACGTTGGCGGTCCTTATGCAATCAAACTTTGTTGAACTAACAAATGTTTGTGATTTAAACAAACAAAAATAATAAATGCGTCAACTCTCTAATATCCGAGCGAGAATATTTATATAATATTCGTAACGTTTATGGATTCGAAAGAATTTCATAAATTCACGTCGCATTCAATCTTGCGAAGAGTGAAGAGAATGTTTGAACTTTTAAATCGGCAAAGGTAAAAAATAATATTATAAATATTATTATTATGCCTTTATTGACCGATATATGTGTTGTGGTGTTTAACGACTACGACGACGATGATGACGATACATTTATCTCTATATCGTACGAAGAAAAGAAGAAACAGCGTGGCGTTACTTTCTTATATGTTAGATTGTTTCGCACAAACGCGCATATTCTTCATCTTTATAAACGATGATGATGAGTATTTTATTCTCTCGTCTGTCTCAAAAAACACAAAAACACAGTTCCCTGGTTGATCCTGCCAGTAGTCATATGCTTGTCTCAAAGATTAAGCCATGCATGTCTCAGTACAAGCCAAATTAAGGTGAAACCGCGAAAGGCTCATTAAATCAGTTATGGTTCCTTAGATCGTACCCACATTTACTTGGATAACTGTGGTAATTCTAGAGCTAATACATGCAAACAGAGCTCCGACCGGAGACGGAAGGAGCGCTTTTATTAGATCAAAACCAATCGGTGGCGGTTTCGCCGTCATCGTACAACTTGGTGAATCTGAATAACTTTACGCTGATCGCACGGTCTCGCACCGGCGACGCATCTTTCAAATGTCTGCCTTATCAACTGTCGATGGTAGGTTCTGCGCCTACCATGGTTGTAACGGGTAACGGGGAATCAGGGTTCGATTCCGGAGAGGGAGCCTGAGAAACGGCTACCACATCCAAGGAAGGCAGCAGGCGCGCAAATTACCCACTCCCGGCACGGGGAGGTAGTGACGAAAAATAACGATACGGGACTCATCCGAGGCCCCGTAATCGGAATGAGTACACTCTAAACCCTTTAACGAGGATCAATTGGAGGGCAAGTCTGGTGCCAGCAGCCGCGGTAATTCCAGCTCCAATAGCGTATATTAAAGTTGTTGCGGTTAAAAAGCTCGTAGTCGAATTTGTGTCCCGCGCCGCCGGTTCATCGTTCGCGGTGTTAACTGGCGTTTCGCGGGACGTCCTGCCGGTGGGCTTAGCTCGAGAGGGCGGCCCAACTCAATCCCGCCGCGGTGCTCTTCATTGAGTGTCGAGGTGGGCCGGCACGTTTACTTTGAACAAATTAGAGTGCTTAAAGCAGGCTAAAACTTCGCCTGAATACTGTGTGCATGGAATAATGGAATAGGACCTCGGTTCTATTTTGTTGGTTTTCGGAACCCCGAGGTAATGATTAATAGGAACGGATGGGGGCATTCGTATTGCGACGTTAGAGGTGAAATTCTTGGATCGTCGCAAGACGGACAGAAGCGAAAGCATTTGCCAAAAACGCTTTCATTGATCAAGAACGAAAGTTAGAGGTTCGAAGGCGATCAGATACCGCCCTAGTTCTAACCATAAACGATGCCAGCTAGCGATCCGCCGACGTTCCTCCGATGACTCGGCGGGCAGCTTCCGGGAAACCAAAGCTTTTGGGTTCCGGGGGAAGTATGGTTGCAAAGCTGAAACTTAAAGGAATTGACGGAAGGGCACCACCAGGAGTGGAGCCTGCGGCTTAATTTGACTCAACACGGGAAACCTCACCAGGCCCGGACACCGGAAGGATTGACAGATTGAGAGCTCTTTCTTGATTCGGTGGGTGGTGGTGCATGGCCGTTCTTAGTTGGTGGAGCGATTTGTCTGGTTAATTCCGATAACGAACGAGACTCTAGCCTGCTAAATAGGCGTATTTCGACATCCCAAATGCCGGCTGGAGCCGGGTTCGCCCGGTCTCTATGTGCGGTTTTTACTGTCGGCGTACAAACAATTCTTCTTAGAGGGACAGGCGGCTTCTAGCCGCACGAGATTGAGCAATAACAGGTCTGTGATGCCCTTAGATGTTCTGGGCCGCACGCGCGCTACACTGAAGGAATCAGCGTGTCCTCCCTGACCGAGCGGTCCGGGTAACCCGCTGAACCTCCTTCGTGCTAGGGATTGGGGCTTGCAATTGTTCCCCATGAACGAGGAATTCCCAGTAAGCGCGAGTCATAAGCTCGCGTTGATTACGTCCCTGCCCTTTGTACACACCGCCCGTCGCTACTACCGATTGAATGATTTAGTGAGGTCTTCGGACCGGTGCGCGGTGGCGTTTCGACGTTGCCGATGTTGCTGGGAAGATGACCAAACTTGATCATTTAGAGGAAGTAAAAGTCGTAACAAGGTTTCCGTAGGTGAACCTGCGGAAGGATCATTAACGTGTAAATGTTGTTGTTTAGTTGTCACACATACACACACATTTTGTCTGTGCTGATCAACAAAAAACACACATACATACACTATTCGTATGATGATCAATTCTCATACAAAATTCTTTATTATGCGTCGAACGGAAAAGCAACAACGGGTCGTCTTGCATTAAGCGGATCTGTTGTTACGTTTTTCGATTTATTTTATAAATCGATTGTAAACGTGCCGTAAACGACGTTTTCAAAGAATTTTTTCGAACATTAACACGAATCAATATTGTCGAAAGATGGTTATGTGCTAACGTTTTATTATTGCTTTCGCAGTGCCGGTCTTAGCGTATTTCCATCATCGTATTCGCTTCGAAAAAAAGTACTAATACACAGTGGTGGTGTATAATTAATGTGCAAGAGATGTTGTTGTTGTTGTTGTAGTATTTGTATATGGTTGGAGTTATTTATAATAACAAACAAGAATGAATGAATGAATAATAATGGTGTCTGCCAATACGATCGTACTTTATGTACACGACTAAAACTTTATACATACAAACCATAATAATAAATAAACTCGAAACAACCAACAACAAAATTAATACGCTACTGTACATACAAATACACATTTATACATACCATCATTTTACTTAACCGATGGTGAGTGATGTTTGAAAAATAAACGCTTAGGCTTACGGTTTTGTAAGCCAGTCTTTGCGTATTTTCTTCATCGTATTCGCTTCGGAAAAAAGAAAATAAAGATGGTGTATAATTAATGTGTAAAAGAGATGTTGTAGTTGTAATTTAATTTGTAAATGGTTGGAGTTTATTAATAAATAAAAGGGGCTGTCTATTCGTCTGTACTTTATGTACAAGACTAAAACTTTATACATACAAACCATAATAATAAATAAACTCGAAACAACCAACAACAAAATTAATACGCTACTGTACATACAAATACACATTTATACATACCATCATTTTACTTAACCGATGGTGAGTGATGTTTGAAAAATAAACGCTTAGGCTTACGGTTTTGTAAGCCAGTCTTTGCGTATTTTCTTCATCGTATTCGCTTCGGAAAAAAGAAAATAAAGATGGTGTATAATTAATGTGTAAAAGAGATGTTGTAGTTGTAATTCAATTTGTAAATGGTTGGAGTTTATTAATAAATAAAAGGGGCTGTCTATTCGTCTGTACTTTATGTACAAGACTACAAAAACGTTTTATAACAATAAAAAGCTCGAAACAACCAATAACAAAATATACTACTACTATACTACTATACATACAAACGCACATTTATAAATACATAAAATCAATTTACTTTATCGATAGTGAGTGATGTTTGGAAAAAAACGCTTAGGCTTACGGTTTTCGGGTACCTGGGTTCCGCATGCGTCGAAGTAATAATTTACTTTAACGACGCGACGAACCGTAGGAATCTAAATAAAAAAGTTTATTAACTTTTTTAGATTCTGTGGGTTTTAAATGATATACGCCCGACTGACGAAGGAACGTTTTGCACTGCCTGTGCTTTTCTTTTGATTCGTTTTTATGTCGACGGACGTTCTTAGAATGCCCACCAAACGACGTATCACACAAAACACCCTACAATTGTATTGTTTGGTAAATATTGTTGTGATTAAGTTTGCAGCTGTGGCGTTTGTTTGAAGAAAACGTCTGGTTTTTCGACATATTTTCTATTTAATAAATATACATAATGCTTATCGCAAAAGGAGCAGAGTTTTATAGACAAAGTTGATAGAGAAAAAAAACCTAATAGATATATATATACGTATTTATAAAACGTTAATATCATCGGGTTATTCTTTATGTAAACTTAAACTATAACTGCATACTCTTTTCGATAAGTAGAAACAAATGCCACTTTAATTAAATAAAATATTATAAAATATAACGCCGAACGTTTCTTTCGATTGGTCCGTTTCTCACATATACATCACAATTGTAATAACCTTAAGTAGTTATTTTTGTTGTTGTGTGATGATGAAACGATTTCGATGTGGAACGGTGCGTTATGTAATAATATTTTAAATTTGTTTGAAAAGATTACCCTGAACGGTGGATCACTTGGCTCGTGGGTCGATGAAGAACGCAGCTAATTGCGCGTCAACTTGTGAACTGCAGGACACATGAACATCGACATTTCGAACGCACATTGCGGTCCTCGGATATACTGTTCCCGGACCACTCCTGGCTGAGGGTCGTGTCAATTTCAAAGACTGCTCGGTTTTTGTCTTAAACACAGCGCACAATGTTGTGTAGACAATTACGTCGGAGCGTGTTGGGTGCAAATATGACGCGTTACTATAATTGTTAATTGATTGTCGGTTGTCATAATAAAATATTATGCAACGTAGACAACAATAAAAACAATATAAAAAAATAACGCGGCATCCTAAAACGCAATAGCGGCTGACATTCTTATTAGTTTGTTGGTACAAGTTGGTTTAGACGTAGCACGTCCGATATTAAAAAGCAGCCACAACGCTTAAATTTCGAACGAAGCGATCGTCGTGTCCGAGACGTTAAAGTTGTTTATATGCATATTTTATGCACTATAATTAACAACAACAACATTCTCGCAACGACGTCAGATCGATGTTTGAAATTGTTTGGAGGCAGCCATATAAACGGAATACGTGTAATTATCGTCTGACAAAATAAAGGCAAATTTATATTTGCGACCTCAGAGCAGGTGAGACTACCCGCTGAATTTAAGCATATTATTAAGCGGAGGAAAAGAAACTAACTAGGATTTCCTTAGTAGCGGCGAGCGAACAGGAAAAAGCCCAGCACTGAATCCCGCGGCCGAAACCGGACGCCGGGAAATGTGGTGTTAGGGAGGATCCGTCATCCCGAGATTGTGCGACGCGTCCAAGTCCATCTTGAACGGGGCCACAGCCCATAGAGGGTGCCAGGCCCGTAGTGACCGTTGCCGATAACGGGAGGATCTCTCCTCAGAGTCGGGTTGCTTGAGAGTGCAGCCCTAAGTGGGTGGTAAACTCCATCTAAGGCTAAATATGACCACGAGACCGATAGCGAACAAGTACCGTGAGGGAAAGTTGAAAAGAACTTTGAAGAGAGAGTTCAATAGTACGTGAAACCGTTCAGGGGTAAACCTGAGAAACCCGAAAGGTCGAAAGGGGAGATTCAGCGTGACTCGATAGCGGCGCTAAATGATCGTGCGACGAACGGCGTACGCGTCGTTCGCGCCTTTTGTTTATGCGAACCGAAGTCGAACGCGTGCACTTCTCCCCCAGTAGGACGTCGCGATCCTTTGGGTGTCGATCTAAGGCCCGCGGTGGAGCCCGTTCGAACGGTTCGCCGTTTCGGACGAACCCGCGGTGTTTCCCGGTCGACTCGCTCGAAGGTATGCATATGGCGCCGGGCCGCTACACAGTTAGCGTCCGACCATTGGCAAGCGCGTTCGTTTATGACGGTAATCGCACCTGGTGTCGGTTCTGTCTACGAATGGCTGTTCGCCAATGAGTTCTCGGACAGACTCGGTTGAAACGCCGATCTGCGACGCTATAGCTTTGGGTACTTTCAGGACCCGTCTTGAAACACGGACCAAGGAGTCTAGCATGTGCGCGAGTCATTGGGACATGACTAAACCTAAAGGCGCAATGAAAGTGAAAGTTCGTCTTGCACGGACTAAGGGAAGATGGGCGGCCGTTACGGCTGTCGCCCCGCACTCCCGGGGCGTCTCATTCTCATTGCGAGAAGAGGCGCACCAAGAGCGTACACGCTGGGACCCGAAAGATGGTGAACTATGCCTGGTCAGGACGAAGTCAGGGGAAACCCTGATGGAGGTCCGTAGCGATTCTGACGTGCAAATCGATCGTCGGAACTGGGTATAGGGGCGAAAGACTAATCGAACCATCTAGTAGCTGGTTCCCTCCGAAGTTTCCCTCAGGATAGCTGGCGCTCGTCGCTTACGAGTTTCATCCGGTAAAGCGAATGATTAGAGGCATTGGGGTCGAAACGGCCTCAACCTATTCTCAAACTTTAAATGGGTGAGATCTCCGGCTTGCTCGAACTTTATATGAAGCCGCGAGACTCGAATCAGAGTGCCAAGTGGGCCATTTTTGGTAAGCAGAACTGGCGCTGTGGGATGAACCAAACGCCGAGTTAAAGCGCCTAAATCGACGCTTATGGGATACCATGAAAGGCGTTGGTAACTTAAGACATCAGGACGGTGGCCATGGAAGTCGGAATCCGCCAAGGAGTGTGTAACAACTCACCTGCCGAAGTTACTAGCCCTGAAAATGGATGGCGCTGAAGCGTCGTGCTTATACTCGGCCGTCAGCGGCATGTGCGGTCGGTTATTTAATTAACCGGCCATGAAGCCCTGACGAGTAGGAGGGTCGCGGCGGTGAGCGCAGAAGGACTGGCCGTGAGGCCGTCTGGAGCCGCCGTCGGTGCAGATCTTGGTGGTAGTAGCAAATACTCCAGCGAGGCCCTGGAGGACTGACGTGGAGAAGGGTTTCGTGTGAACAGCCGTTGCACACGAGTCAGTCGATCCTAAGCCCTAGGCGAAAGCCGATGTTGATGTGGTGTAGATATGTCGTTGGTTCGTTTTTAATTCGAACGTAAACGTACGAAGCGAGCACACACCCATTGGGCGAAAGGGAATCCGGTTCCTATTCCGGAACCCGGCAGCGGAACCGTTAATAATTCGGGCCCTCGCAAGAGAGTTCGTTGGGGCAACCCAAAAGGACCCGGAGACGCCGTCGGGAGATCCGGGAAGAGTTTTCTTTTCTGCATGAGCGTTCGAGTTCCATGGAATCCTCTAGCAGGGAGATATGGTTTGGAACGCGAAGAGCACCGCAGTTGCGGCGGTGTCCGGATCTTCCCCTCGGACCTTGAAAATCCGGGAGAGGGCCACGTCGAGGCGTCGCGCCGGTTCGTACCCATATCCGCAGCAGGTCTCCAAGGTGAAGAGCCTCTAGTCGATAGAATAATGTAGGTAAGGGAAGTCGGCAAATTGGATCCGTAACTTCGGGATAAGGATTGGCTCTGAGGATCGGGGCGTGTCGGGCTTGGCGAGGAAGCGGGTCGCGGCTGACGTGCCGGGCCTGTGCGAGGTGAAGCGTTGTTCCGTTTCGGCGGTCAATGTCGAATCCGAGTTCGGTCCCGTGCCTTTTGGCCTCCCGCGGAACCGTCTTGCTGCGAGGCTCCGGGTGCGCCCGTCAGGGCGTCCGGAAGTCCTCTTCGGCCGCCATTCAACGGTCAGCTCAGAACTGGCACGGACCGGGGGAATCCGACTGTCTAATTAAAACAAAGCATTGCGATGGCCCCTGCGGGTGTTGACGCAATGTGATTTCTGCCCAGTGCTCTGAATGTCAACGTGAAGAAATTCAAGCAAGCGCGGGTAAACGGCGGGAGTAACTATGACTCTCTTATGGGAAGACCCCGCCCATGAGGCTTGGAGAGTGTGATCCTGATCAGATCACACTTGAAAAGTTATGCTGAGTACGTCCGCGTCGTGAGAGTCGGTAACTGTCCCAGGATGGTCTGGGATAGGCTAAACCTCAGCAGGGGAAAGTTGTAGGGGCCTGCCACCCCTACACTTTATTGGTATGGCATTCGATACCCCTAACGAAGCCTCGGACTTGGAGGAGCACGGTTCCCCTCCTCCTCGTATTAGACCAGGAACCAACTGTCCTGACAACCCCATTGGACCTATGGGAGCGGACCATGCTATGGACATGGATTCCGAAGACGAAGCGGGGGCACACGGACCCCCCGCCGATAGTGCTCACTTAACGTCAGGCGAACCCCTTGAAATCATCTTGATGTTACCCTTTCAAAGCAGGTCATGCGGCATATGTCTCAATGCCGGAAAGGGTAACTTCCGGGCGTTAAGTTTAGATGATGAGGAACGGCATCTGAGGGAAAGACATCCGTTGTCGCTAATCCTATACAAATGTTCCGATTGCAAGGGGCAGTATAGGTCGAAAAGAGCGGCATTATGCCATGCGCCCAAATGTACTGGGCCCACGCCAGACCCACAGGGTAACGCACTAAGGTGTCATCTGTGTGGTCTGGTCTGTAAAAGTCAGTCGGGGGTTACTCAGCACCTCCGACACAGACACCCTCTCGTCAGAAACACCCAAAGAGCAGCTGAGGAATCTGGCAGAGCTGAGAGGGCAGCTCTCCCTCGCCCCCTGAGAAGAAACACACGATCTGTGTTTTCGGAGGAGGACGAGGCTAAAATGCTGGAATTGGAGGTCAGATTCCAAAACGAGAGGTGCGTTGCCAAATGTATGCTCCCGTTCTTCCCGAATCGTACGTGCAAACAGATAAGGGATAAACGGAATACAGATGCATACAAAAGAAGGCGGGAACTGTATTTCGAGGGTGTGCGAGTACAGGATCCCGCCGGCGCGGAAGATTCCGTTCTGCCGGTAGTGGAGACGGATGAACCGGCCGAAGAGAACATCCCCCTTGAGTATCCCGAGTTGCCTGGGGATGAGGAGGGGGCCCCTGCATGTTCTCAAACGATCCTCAACACCGAGGGTCCCGATGGTCTCGGGAGCCCGCCGGTCCCGGTGGAGGAGGAAATGGCATCCTCAGGTTCCACCTCCAACAATGTCGATACGGGTTGGAGGGAGAGTATAATTACCGCTGCTTTAGGGGTTGAAATTCCAAAGGCCATCTCTCAGGAACCAGCAGCTGTCATCCAGGAGCTGCAAGACGCTCTTCGCGAGGCGGTCATCGGCGTTTTCCCTCAAGACCGCCTCGACGAAATGTACGAAAGAGTGCTCAAGGTCGTAAATCCTGACGATACCCAGGAGCGACCAAAGCGTCAGAGGAAAAAGGGTAAGAGTAGAAATGCTTTCCGGCGGTATGTCTACTCTCAAACCCAGGACCTATTTAAAAAGAATCCAGGTCAGCTGGCCCGCTATGTGAGGGAAGATGTGCGTTGGCTGGAACAGGGCCGAGTGCAACTCCAGCGCGACGACATCGAGAGGATGTACAACAAACTTTGGGGCACAAAGCCGGACGTACTCCCACCTCACTGGGATTATCCTCTGCCTCTGGACACAGCAGATGTCCTAACGCCTATTGAATTAAAAGAGGTCAGAAAAAGGATATCCCAAACTAAATTAAAATCGGCTGCAGGCCCGGACGGACTCCAAAAACGCCACTTAGTTCGTCGGGTTGTACAGGAGATCCTCCGATTATTGTATAATCTGCTAATGTGTTGTGCGATGCAGCCTACACAATGGAGGATGAACCGCACACAGCTACTACTCAAGCAGGGTAAGGATCCCCTTGATGTAGCTAGCTATAGGCCAATTACAATCAGCTCGATACTCTGTCGATTATACTGGGGCATAATCGATCAGAAACTCAGAGAGCATGTGCGGTTCCACCCACGCCAAAAGGGGTTCGTTTCAGAGGCGGGGTGCTTCAATAACGTGCAGATCCTTAACGAGTTGCTGCGGCACTCAAAGGGCCAGCATAAGAACCTGGTCGCAGTCTGCCTGGATGTGTCTAAGGCCTTTGACACAGTTCCTCATTCTATCTTAGGACCAGCACTGCGAATGAAGGGTCTTCCCGAGCAGGTGGTACGGCTTGTGGAAGACTCCTATAAGGATCTGCACACAGTCGTCAAACAGGGCACGGCGGAAGTGACCCTAAGTCTCCAGCGAGGGGTGAAACAAGGCGACCCCCTCAGCCCCTTCTTATTCAACGCAGTTTTGGAACCCCTTTTACTGCAGCTGGAGAGTCACCCGGGGTACAAGGTTGGTGGAGAACTGGCTAGTGTCTCCTGCATGGCCTTCGCTGACGACATTTTTCTAATAGCGGCTAATGTACCTCAGGCATGCACCCTGCTA
>NC_087399.1:19566016-19576016 GCF_031307605.1 Tribolium castaneum
GTTTGCTTTGTTTCTGACTGCGACGAAATGCAGCGTTCAATTGACTTTGTACATAGTACAGACGAAGTACGACGTTTGCGAAGTACGGCACTCAAAATCGTGATTTTCATGTACGACGTTTATTTGCACGTCCTGCCGACTGCGACGGAGTACAGCGTTCAATTGACTTTGTACATAGTACAGACGAAGTACGACGTTTGCGAAGTACGGCACTCAAAATCGTGATTTTCTTGTACGACGTTTATTTGCACGTGCTGTCGACTGCGACGAAGTTAAGCGTTCATTTGACTTTGTACATAGTACAGACGAAGTACGACGTTTTCGAAGTACGGCACTCAAAATCGTGATTTTCTTGTACGACGTTTATTTGCACGTGCTGCCGACTGCGACGGAGTACAGCGTTCAATTGACTTTGTGCATAGTACAGACGAAGTACGACGTTTGCGAAGTACGGCACTCAAAATCATGATTTTCTTGTAAGACGTTTATTTGCAGTTGCTTCCGACTGCGACGAAGTACAGCGTTCAATTGACTTTGTACATAGTACAGACGAAGTACGACGTTTGCGAAGTACGGCACTCAAAATCATGATTTTCTTGTAAGACGTTTATTTGCAGTTGCTTCCGACTGCGACGAAGTACAGCGTTCAATTGACTTTGTACATAGTACAGACGAAGTACGACGTTTGCGAAGTACGGCACTCAAAATCATGATTTTCTTGTAAGACGTTTACTTGCAGTTGCTTCCGACTGCGACGAAGTACAGCGTTCAATTGACTTTGTACATAGTACAGACGAAGTACGACGTTTGCGAAGTACGGCACTCAAAATCATGATTTTCTTGTACGACGTTTATTTGCACTTGCTGTCGACTGCGACGAGGTTTAGCGTTCACTTGACTTTGTACATAGTATAGACGAAGTACGACGTTTGCGAAGTACGGCACTCAAAATCGTGATTTTCTTGTACGACGTTTATTCGCACGTGCTGCCGACTGCGACGAAATGCAGCGTTCATAGTACAAACGAAGTACGACGTTCACAAAGTGATGAAGTAAAACGTAAACAATAAATAATAATAATGCAACCCACAATACACTAATTGTGTATTAAAATTGCATAACCTACACGAAGTACGACGTTCAAGAATACTAAAGAATTTTATTTGTGTTGTATATAATGAAAAAACAGCAAATTTTTTTGCAAATTACGTATCTGTAAATAAATGTAAACATTTAGCAACTAATCAAAATTGTTTTTTTTGCCTAGATATTAAAGTAAAACATAAAAATACATTAAATTTATAAAATGCAACCCGCAGCACACTAGATGTGCATTAATATTGCATAACCTTCACGAAGTACGACGTCCAAAAATATTAATTTTTTTTTATATTGAGGTTAAAAGTGAGAAAACATAAATTAATAATAATGCAACCTGCAATACACTTAATATGTACTGATCTTGCATAACCTTCACGAAGTACTACGTTCAAATATAAATTAATATTATTGTGACCCGCAATACACTAAATTTGTATCAATATTGCATAACCTACACGAAGTACGACGTTCAAGAATATTAAAGAATTTTATTTGTGTTGTATATAATAAAAAAACAGCAAATTTTTTTGCAAATTACGTATCTGTAAATAAATGTAAACATTCAGCAACTAATCAAAAGTGTTTTTTTGCCTAGACATTAAAGTAAATCATAAGAATACATTAAATTTATAAAATGCAACCCGCAGCACAACAGATGTGCATCAATATTGCATAACTGTTACGAAGTACGACGTCCAAAAATATTAAATTTTTTTTTATATGAAGGTAAAAAGTGAGAAAACATAAATTAATAATAATGCAACCTGCAATACACTTAATGTGTACTGATGTTGCATAACCTTCACGAAGTACTACGTTCAAATATAAATTAATATTATTGCGACCCGCAATACACTAAATTTGTATCAATATTGCATAACTTACACGAAGTACGACGTTTGAAAATATTAAATGTTTTATTTGTAGTTTGCATATAATAAAAAAAAAAACAAATTTTTATGTAAATTACGTATCTATAAATAAACGTACACATTTAACAATTAAATAAACATAGTATTTTGGCCTAGATATTAAATTAAAACATAAAAATGCATAATATTTATTAAAATGCAACTTGCAATACACCAAATGTGTATTAATATTGCATAACCTTTACGAAGTACGACGTTCACGAAGTACGTCGTTTACGAAGTGCGACGTTTACGAAGTGCGACGTTCACGAAGTACGTCGTTTACGAAGTGCGACGTTCACGAAGTACGTCGTTTACGAAGTGCGACGTTCGCGAAGTACGACGTCTACACATTAGGGCACTCAAAATTATTGTTACGTTGTACGACATTCAGACGTTCCAACTGCGACTAACTACAGCATTCATTTGACTTTGCACATACGACGAACGAAGTACGACGTTTACGAAGTACGGCGCTTAAAATAATTTTGTTTTTATTAATTAATTATTTTTTTTAAAACAAACGTTTTTATAATTAAATTTTATAATGGTTTAAATATAAAATATGACTTTTTAATATTATCAATATTTAAAATATTTTCTCCCTTTTGTGTGTATGCCTTATAGTTATAGAGCTGTGCGCTTCGGTAGACGTCGCCTGTGGAGCTATGTCAGTGGAGCGGTGCGCACATCCAATACCGAGCGGCTGCCTCGATCGGTGTCGCGCTGGTATACATATGGTAGTGGTGTGTGTCGATGCGTTGAGTGAGGCGATATGAACGGTGTAACGGTTTAGTCGAAGTTTATCATAAATGACGACGACAAAACGACCGATTATGTATACGTTCTGCATTTGCTTCCAATTTATCGACGTTTATCGCACATTTCCGCTATCGAATTCGAATAGGGCTTTGCTTGCGAGATTGCTTTATTTTGTGATTTTGTGGCTCGCCCAGTTCCCCACAGCGAGATTGCGGATGCGGCAAAACGTATTCTCTTACGTTGGCGGTCCTTATGCAATCAAACTTTGTTGAACTAACAAATGTTTGTGATTTAAACAAACAAAAATAATAAATGCGTCAACTCTCTAATATCCGAGCGAGAATATTTATATAATATTCGTAACGTTTATGGATTCGAAAGAATTTCATAAATTCACGTCGCATTCAATCTTGCGAAGAGTGAAGAGAATGTTTGAACTTTTAAATCGGCAAAGGTAAAAAATAATATTATAAATATTATTATTATGCCTTTATTGACCGATATATGTGTTGTGGTGTTTAACGACTACGACGACGATGATGACGATACATTTATCTCTATATCGTACGAAGAAAAGAAGAAACAGCGTGGCGTTACTTTCTTATATGTTAGATTGTTTCGCACAAACGCGCATATTCTTCATCTTTATAAACGATGATGATGAGTATTTTATTCTCTCGTCTGTCTCAAAAAACACAAAAACACAGTTCCCTGGTTGATCCTGCCAGTAGTCATATGCTTGTCTCAAAGATTAAGCCATGCATGTCTCAGTACAAGCCAAATTAAGGTGAAACCGCGAAAGGCTCATTAAATCAGTTATGGTTCCTTAGATCGTACCCACATTTACTTGGATAACTGTGGTAATTCTAGAGCTAATACATGCAAACAGAGCTCCGACCGGAGACGGAAGGAGCGCTTTTATTAGATCAAAACCAATCGGTGGCGGTTTCGCCGTCATCGTACAACTTGGTGAATCTGAATAACTTTACGCTGATCGCACGGTCTCGCACCGGCGACGCATCTTTCAAATGTCTGCCTTATCAACTGTCGATGGTAGGTTCTGCGCCTACCATGGTTGTAACGGGTAACGGGGAATCAGGGTTCGATTCCGGAGAGGGAGCCTGAGAAACGGCTACCACATCCAAGGAAGGCAGCAGGCGCGCAAATTACCCACTCCCGGCACGGGGAGGTAGTGACGAAAAATAACGATACGGGACTCATCCGAGGCCCCGTAATCGGAATGAGTACACTCTAAACCCTTTAACGAGGATCAATTGGAGGGCAAGTCTGGTGCCAGCAGCCGCGGTAATTCCAGCTCCAATAGCGTATATTAAAGTTGTTGCGGTTAAAAAGCTCGTAGTCGAATTTGTGTCCCGCGCCGCCGGTTCATCGTTCGCGGTGTTAACTGGCGTTTCGCGGGACGTCCTGCCGGTGGGCTTAGCTCGAGAGGGCGGCCCAACTCAATCCCGCCGCGGTGCTCTTCATTGAGTGTCGAGGTGGGCCGGCACGTTTACTTTGAACAAATTAGAGTGCTTAAAGCAGGCTAAAACTTCGCCTGAATACTGTGTGCATGGAATAATGGAATAGGACCTCGGTTCTATTTTGTTGGTTTTCGGAACCCCGAGGTAATGATTAATAGGAACGGATGGGGGCATTCGTATTGCGACGTTAGAGGTGAAATTCTTGGATCGTCGCAAGACGGACAGAAGCGAAAGCATTTGCCAAAAACGCTTTCATTGATCAAGAACGAAAGTTAGAGGTTCGAAGGCGATCAGATACCGCCCTAGTTCTAACCATAAACGATGCCAGCTAGCGATCCGCCGACGTTCCTCCGATGACTCGGCGGGCAGCTTCCGGGAAACCAAAGCTTTTGGGTTCCGGGGGAAGTATGGTTGCAAAGCTGAAACTTAAAGGAATTGACGGAAGGGCACCACCAGGAGTGGAGCCTGCGGCTTAATTTGACTCAACACGGGAAACCTCACCAGGCCCGGACACCGGAAGGATTGACAGATTGAGAGCTCTTTCTTGATTCGGTGGGTGGTGGTGCATGGCCGTTCTTAGTTGGTGGAGCGATTTGTCTGGTTAATTCCGATAACGAACGAGACTCTAGCCTGCTAAATAGGCGTATTTCGACATCCCAAATGCCGGCTGGAGCCGGGTTCGCCCGGTCTCTATGTGCGGTTTTTACTGTCGGCGTACAAACAATTCTTCTTAGAGGGACAGGCGGCTTCTAGCCGCACGAGATTGAGCAATAACAGGTCTGTGATGCCCTTAGATGTTCTGGGCCGCACGCGCGCTACACTGAAGGAATCAGCGTGTCCTCCCTGACCGAGCGGTCCGGGTAACCCGCTGAACCTCCTTCGTGCTAGGGATTGGGGCTTGCAATTGTTCCCCATGAACGAGGAATTCCCAGTAAGCGCGAGTCATAAGCTCGCGTTGATTACGTCCCTGCCCTTTGTACACACCGCCCGTCGCTACTACCGATTGAATGATTTAGTGAGGTCTTCGGACCGGTGCGCGGTGGCGTTTCGACGTTGCCGATGTTGCTGGGAAGATGACCAAACTTGATCATTTAGAGGAAGTAAAAGTCGTAACAAGGTTTCCGTAGGTGAACCTGCGGAAGGATCATTAACGTGTAAATGTTGTTGTTTAGTTGTCACACATACACACACATTTTGTCTGTGCTGATCAACAAAAAACACACATACATACACTATTCGTATGATGATCAATTCTCATACAAAATTCTTTATTATGCGTCGAACGGAAAAGCAACAACGGGTCGTCTTGCATTAAGCGGATCTGTTGTTACGTTTTTCGATTTATTTTATAAATCGATTGTAAACGTGCCGTAAACGACGTTTTCAAAGAATTTTTTCGAACATTAACACGAATCAATATTGTCGAAAGATGGTTATGTGCTAACGTTTTATTATTGCTTTCGCAGTGCCGGTCTTAGCGTATTTCCATCATCGTATTCGCTTCGAAAAAAAGTACTAATACACAGTGGTGGTGTATAATTAATGTGCAAGAGATGTTGTTGTTGTTGTTGTAGTATTTGTATATGGTTGGAGTTATTTATAATAACAAACAAGAATGAATGAATGAATAATAATGGTGTCTGCCAATACGATCGTACTTTATGTACACGACTAAAACTTTATACATACAAACCATAATAATAAATAAACTCGAAACAACCAACAACAAAATTAATACGCTACTGTACATACAAATACACATTTATACATACCATCATTTTACTTAACCGATGGTGAGTGATGTTTGAAAAATAAACGCTTAGGCTTACGGTTTTGTAAGCCAGTCTTTGCGTATTTTCTTCATCGTATTCGCTTCGGAAAAAAGAAAATAAAGATGGTGTATAATTAATGTGTAAAAGAGATGTTGTAGTTGTAATTTAATTTGTAAATGGTTGGAGTTTATTAATAAATAAAAGGGGCTGTCTATTCGTCTGTACTTTATGTACAAGACTAAAACTTTATACATACAAACCATAATAATAAATAAACTCGAAACAACCAACAACAAAATTAATACGCTACTGTACATACAAATACACATTTATACATACCATCATTTTACTTAACCGATGGTGAGTGATGTTTGAAAAATAAACGCTTAGGCTTACGGTTTTGTAAGCCAGTCTTTGCGTATTTTCTTCATCGTATTCGCTTCGGAAAAAAGAAAATAAAGATGGTGTATAATTAATGTGTAAAAGAGATGTTGTAGTTGTAATTCAATTTGTAAATGGTTGGAGTTTATTAATAAATAAAAGGGGCTGTCTATTCGTCTGTACTTTATGTACAAGACTACAAAAACGTTTTATAACAATAAAAAGCTCGAAACAACCAATAACAAAATATACTACTACTATACTACTATACATACAAACGCACATTTATAAATACATAAAATCAATTTACTTTATCGATAGTGAGTGATGTTTGGAAAAAAACGCTTAGGCTTACGGTTTTCGGGTACCTGGGTTCCGCATGCGTCGAAGTAATAATTTACTTTAACGACGCGACGAACCGTAGGAATCTAAATAAAAAAGTTTATTAACTTTTTTAGATTCTGTGGGTTTTAAATGATATACGCCCGACTGACGAAGGAACGTTTTGCACTGCCTGTGCTTTTCTTTTGATTCGTTTTTATGTCGACGGACGTTCTTAGAATGCCCACCAAACGACGTATCACACAAAACACCCTACAATTGTATTGTTTGGTAAATATTGTTGTGATTAAGTTTGCAGCTGTGGCGTTTGTTTGAAGAAAACGTCTGGTTTTTCGACATATTTTCTATTTAATAAATATACATAATGCTTATCGCAAAAGGAGCAGAGTTTTATAGACAAAGTTGATAGAGAAAAAAAACCTAATAGATATATATATACGTATTTATAAAACGTTAATATCATCGGGTTATTCTTTATGTAAACTTAAACTATAACTGCATACTCTTTTCGATAAGTAGAAACAAATGCCACTTTAATTAAATAAAATATTATAAAATATAACGCCGAACGTTTCTTTCGATTGGTCCGTTTCTCACATATACATCACAATTGTAATAACCTTAAGTAGTTATTTTTGTTGTTGTGTGATGATGAAACGATTTCGATGTGGAACGGTGCGTTATGTAATAATATTTTAAATTTGTTTGAAAAGATTACCCTGAACGGTGGATCACTTGGCTCGTGGGTCGATGAAGAACGCAGCTAATTGCGCGTCAACTTGTGAACTGCAGGACACATGAACATCGACATTTCGAACGCACATTGCGGTCCTCGGATATACTGTTCCCGGACCACTCCTGGCTGAGGGTCGTGTCAATTTCAAAGACTGCTCGGTTTTTGTCTTAAACACAGCGCACAATGTTGTGTAGACAATTACGTCGGAGCGTGTTGGGTGCAAATATGACGCGTTACTATAATTGTTAATTGATTGTCGGTTGTCATAATAAAATATTATGCAACGTAAACAATAAAAACAATATAAAAAAATAACGCGGCATCCTAAAACGCAATAGCGGCTGACATTCTTATTAGTTTGTTGGTACAAGTTGGTTTAGACGTAGCACGTCCGATATTAAAAAGCAGCCACAACGCTTAAATTTCGAACGAAGCGATCGTCGTGTCCGAGACGTTAAAGTTGTTTATATGCATATTTTATGCACTATAATTAACAACAACAACATTCTCGCAACGACGTCAGATCGATGTTTGAAATTGTTTGGAGGCAGCCATATAAACGGAATACGTGTAATTATCGTCTGACAAAATAAAGGCAAATTTATATTTGCGACCTCAGAGCAGGTGAGACTACCCGCTGAATTTAAGCATATTATTAAGCGGAGGAAAAGAAACTAACTAGGATTTCCTTAGTAGCGGCGAGCGAACAGGAAAAAGCCCAGCACTGAATCCCGCGGCCGAAACCGGACGCCGGGAAATGTGGTGTTAGGGAGGATCCGTCATCCCGAGATTGTGCGACGCGTCCAAGTCCATCTTGAACGGGGCCACAGCCCATAGAGGGTGCCAGGCCCGTAGTGACCGTTGCCGATAACGGGAGGATCTCTCCTCAGAGTCGGGTTGCTTGAGAGTGCAGCCCTAAGTGGGTGGTAAACTCCATCTAAGGCTAAATATGACCACGAGACCGATAGCGAACAAGTACCGTGAGGGAAAGTTGAAAAGAACTTTGAAGAGAGAGTTCAATAGTACGTGAAACCGTTCAGGGGTAAACCTGAGAAACCCGAAAGGTCGAAAGGGGAGATTCAGCGTGACTCGATAGCGGCGCTAAATGATCGTGCGACGAACGGCGTACGCGTCGTTCGCGCCTTTTGTTTATGCGAACCGAAGTCGAACGCGTGCACTTCTCCCCCAGTAGGACGTCGCGATCCTTTGGGTGTCGATCTAAGGCCCGCGGTGGAGCCCGTTCGAACGGTTCGCCGTTTCGGACGAACCCGCGGTGTTTCCCGGTCGACTCGCTCGAAGGTATGCATATGGCGCCGGGCCGCTACACAGTTAGCGTCCGACCATTGGCAAGCGCGTTCGTTTATGACGGTAATCGCACCTGGTGTCGGTTCTGTCTACGAATGGCTGTTCGCCAATGAGTTCTCGGACAGACTCGGTTGAAACGCCGATCTGCGACGCTATAGCTTTGGGTACTTTCAGGACCCGTCTTGAAACACGGACCAAGGAGTCTAGCATGTGCGCGAGTCATTGGGACATGACTAAACCTAAAGGCGCAATGAAAGTGAAAGTTCGTCTTGCACGGACTAAGGGAAGATGGGCGGCCGTTACGGCTGTCGCCCCGCACTCCCGGGGCGTCTCATTCTCATTGCGAGAAGAGGCGCACCAAGAGCGTACACGCTGGGACCCGAAAGATGGTGAACTATGCCTGGTCAGGACGAAGTCAGGGGAAACCCTGATGGAGGTCCGTAGCGATTCTGACGTGCAAATCGATCGTCGGAACTGGGTATAGGGGCGAAAGACTAATCGAACCATCTAGTAGCTGGTTCCCTCCGAAGTTTCCCTCAGGATAGCTGGCGCTCGTCGCTTACGAGTTTCATCCGGTAAAGCGAATGATTAGAGGCATTGGGGTCGAAACGGCCTCAACCTATTCTCAAACTTTAAATGGGTGAGATCTCCGGCTTGCTCGAACTTTATATGAAGCCGCGAGACTCGAATCAGAGTGCCAAGTGGGCCATTTTTGGTAAGCAGAACTGGCGCTGTGGGATGAACCAAACGCCGAGTTAAAGCGCCTAAATCGACGCTTATGGGATACCATGAAAGGCGTTGGTAACTTAAGACATCAGGACGGTGGCCATGGAAGTCGGAATCCGCCAAGGAGTGTGTAACAACTCACCTGCCGAAGTTACTAGCCCTGAAAATGGATGGCGCTGAAGCGTCGTGCTTATACTCGGCCGTCAGCGGCATGTGCGGTCGGTTATTTAATTAACCGGCCATGAAGCCCTGACGAGTAGGAGGGTCGCGGCGGTGAGCGCAGAAGGACTGGCCGTGAGGCCGTCTGGAGCCGCCGTCGGTGCAGATCTTGGTGGTAGTAGCAAATACTCCAGCGAGGCCCTGGAGGACTGACGTGGAGAAGGGTTTCGTGTGAACAGCCGTTGCACACGAGTCAGTCGATCCTAAGCCCTAGGCGAAAGCCGATGTTGATGTGGTGTAGATATGTCGTTGGTTCGTTTTTAA
>NC_087399.1:19581016-19586254 GCF_031307605.1 Tribolium castaneum
TGACTTTGTACATAGTACAGACGAAGTACGACGTTTGCGAAGTACGGCACTCAAAATCATGATTTTCTTGTAAGACGTTTATTTGCAGTTGCTTCCGACTGCGACGAAGTACAGCGTTCAATTGACTTTGTACATAGTACAGACGAAGTACGACGTTTGCGAAGTACGGCACTCAAAATCATGATTTTCTTGTAAGACGTTTACTTGCAGTTGCTTCCGACTGCGACGAAGTACAGCGTTCAATTGACTTTGTACATAGTACAGACGAAGTACGACGTTTGCGAAGTACGGCACTCAAAATCATGATTTTCTTGTACGACGTTTATTTGCACTTGCTGTCGACTGCGACGAGGTTTAGCGTTCACTTGACTTTGTACATAGTATAGACGAAGTACGACGTTTGCGAAGTACGGCACTCAAAATCGTGATTTTCTTGTACGACGTTTATTCGCACGTGCTGCCGACTGCGACGAAATGCAGCGTTCATAGTACAAACGAAGTACGACGTTCACAAAGTGATGAAGTAAAACGTAAACAATAAATAATAATAATGCAACCCACAATACACTAATTGTGTATTAAAATTGCATAACCTACACGAAGTACGACGTTCAAGAATACTAAAGAATTTTATTTGTGTTGTATATAATGAAAAAACAGCAAATTTTTTTGCAAATTACGTATCTGTAAATAAATGTAAACATTTAGCAACTAATCAAAATTGTTTTTTTTGCCTAGATATTAAAGTAAAACATAAAAATACATTAAATTTATAAAATGCAACCCGCAGCACACTAGATGTGCATTAATATTGCATAACCTTCACGAAGTACGACGTCCAAAAATATTAATTTTTTTTTATATTGAGGTTAAAAGTGAGAAAACATAAATTAATAATAATGCAACCTGCAATACACTTAATATGTACTGATCTTGCATAACCTTCACGAAGTACTACGTTCAAATATAAATTAATATTATTGTGACCCGCAATACACTAAATTTGTATCAATATTGCATAACCTACACGAAGTACGACGTTCAAGAATATTAAAGAATTTTATTTGTGTTGTATATAATAAAAAAACAGCAAATTTTTTTGCAAATTACGTATCTGTAAATAAATGTAAACATTCAGCAACTAATCAAAAGTGTTTTTTTGCCTAGACATTAAAGTAAATCATAAGAATACATTAAATTTATAAAATGCAACCCGCAGCACAACAGATGTGCATCAATATTGCATAACTGTTACGAAGTACGACGTCCAAAAATATTAAATTTTTTTTTATATGAAGGTAAAAAGTGAGAAAACATAAATTAATAATAATGCAACCTGCAATACACTTAATGTGTACTGATGTTGCATAACCTTCACGAAGTACTACGTTCAAATATAAATTAATATTATTGCGACCCGCAATACACTAAATTTGTATCAATATTGCATAACTTACACGAAGTACGACGTTTGAAAATATTAAATGTTTTATTTGTAGTTTGCATATAATAAAAAAAAAAACAAATTTTTATGTAAATTACGTATCTATAAATAAACGTACACATTTAACAATTAAATAAACATAGTATTTTGGCCTAGATATTAAATTAAAACATAAAAATGCATAATATTTATTAAAATGCAACTTGCAATACACCAAATGTGTATTAATATTGCATAACCTTTACGAAGTACGACGTTCACGAAGTACGTCGTTTACGAAGTGCGACGTTTACGAAGTGCGACGTTCACGAAGTACGTCGTTTACGAAGTGCGACGTTCACGAAGTACGTCGTTTACGAAGTGCGACGTTCGCGAAGTACGACGTCTACACATTAGGGCACTCAAAATTATTGTTACGTTGTACGACATTCAGACGTTCCAACTGCGACTAACTACAGCATTCATTTGACTTTGCACATACGACGAACGAAGTACGACGTTTACGAAGTACGGCGCTTAAAATAATTTTGTTTTTATTAATTAATTATTTTTTTTAAAACAAACGTTTTTATAATTAAATTTTATAATGGTTTAAATATAAAATATGACTTTTTAATATTATCAATATTTAAAATATTTTCTCCCTTTTGTGTGTATGCCTTATAGTTATAGAGCTGTGCGCTTCGGTAGACGTCGCCTGTGGAGCTATGTCAGTGGAGCGGTGCGCACATCCAATACCGAGCGGCTGCCTCGATCGGTGTCGCGCTGGTATACATATGGTAGTGGTGTGTGTCGATGCGTTGAGTGAGGCGATATGAACGGTGTAACGGTTTAGTCGAAGTTTATCATAAATGACGACGACAAAACGACCGATTATGTATACGTTCTGCATTTGCTTCCAATTTATCGACGTTTATCGCACATTTCCGCTATCGAATTCGAATAGGGCTTTGCTTGCGAGATTGCTTTATTTTGTGATTTTGTGGCTCGCCCAGTTCCCCACAGCGAGATTGCGGATGCGGCAAAACGTATTCTCTTACGTTGGCGGTCCTTATGCAATCAAACTTTGTTGAACTAACAAATGTTTGTGATTTAAACAAACAAAAATAATAAATGCGTCAACTCTCTAATATCCGAGCGAGAATATTTATATAATATTCGTAACGTTTATGGATTCGAAAGAATTTCATAAATTCACGTCGCATTCAATCTTGCGAAGAGTGAAGAGAATGTTTGAACTTTTAAATCGGCAAAGGTAAAAAATAATATTATAAATATTATTATTATGCCTTTATTGACCGATATATGTGTTGTGGTGTTTAACGACTACGACGACGATGATGACGATACATTTATCTCTATATCGTACGAAGAAAAGAAGAAACAGCGTGGCGTTACTTTCTTATATGTTAGATTGTTTCGCACAAACGCGCATATTCTTCATCTTTATAAACGATGATGATGAGTATTTTATTCTCTCGTCTGTCTCAAAAAACACAAAAACACAGTTCCCTGGTTGATCCTGCCAGTAGTCATATGCTTGTCTCAAAGATTAAGCCATGCATGTCTCAGTACAAGCCAAATTAAGGTGAAACCGCGAAAGGCTCATTAAATCAGTTATGGTTCCTTAGATCGTACCCACATTTACTTGGATAACTGTGGTAATTCTAGAGCTAATACATGCAAACAGAGCTCCGACCGGAGACGGAAGGAGCGCTTTTATTAGATCAAAACCAATCGGTGGCGGTTTCGCCGTCATCGTACAACTTGGTGAATCTGAATAACTTTACGCTGATCGCACGGTCTCGCACCGGCGACGCATCTTTCAAATGTCTGCCTTATCAACTGTCGATGGTAGGTTCTGCGCCTACCATGGTTGTAACGGGTAACGGGGAATCAGGGTTCGATTCCGGAGAGGGAGCCTGAGAAACGGCTACCACATCCAAGGAAGGCAGCAGGCGCGCAAATTACCCACTCCCGGCACGGGGAGGTAGTGACGAAAAATAACGATACGGGACTCATCCGAGGCCCCGTAATCGGAATGAGTACACTCTAAACCCTTTAACGAGGATCAATTGGAGGGCAAGTCTGGTGCCAGCAGCCGCGGTAATTCCAGCTCCAATAGCGTATATTAAAGTTGTTGCGGTTAAAAAGCTCGTAGTCGAATTTGTGTCCCGCGCCGCCGGTTCATCGTTCGCGGTGTTAACTGGCGTTTCGCGGACGTCCTGCCGGTGGGCTTAGCTCGAGAGGGCGGCCCAACTCAATCCCGCCGCGGTGCTCTTCATTGAGTGTCGAGGTGGGCCGGCACGTTTACTTTGAACAAATTAGAGTGCTTAAAGCAGGCTAAAACTTCGCCTGAATACTGTGTGCATGGAATAATGGAATAGGACCTCGGTTCTATTTTGTTGGTTTTCGGAACCCCGAGGTAATGATTAATAGGAACGGATGGGGGCATTCGTATTGCGACGTTAGAGGTGAAATTCTTGGATCGTCGCAAGACGGACAGAAGCGAAAGCATTTGCCAAAAACGCTTTCATTGATCAAGAACGAAAGTTAGAGGTTCGAAGGCGATCAGATACCGCCCTAGTTCTAACCATAAACGATGCCAGCTAGCGATCCGCCGACGTTCCTCCGATGACTCGGCGGGCAGCTTCCGGGAAACCAAAGCTTTTGGGTTCCGGGGGAAGTATGGTTGCAAAGCTGAAACTTAAAGGAATTGACGGAAGGGCACCACCAGGAGTGGAGCCTGCGGCTTAATTTGACTCAACACGGGAAACCTCACCAGGCCCGGACACCGGAAGGATTGACAGATTGAGAGCTCTTTCTTGATTCGGTGGGTGGTGGTGCATGGCCGTTCTTAGTTGGTGGAGCGATTTGTCTGGTTAATTCCGATAACGAACGAGACTCTAGCCTGCTAAATAGGCGTATTTCGACATCCCAAATGCCGGCTGGAGCCGGGTTCGCCCGGTCTCTATGTGCGGTTTTTACTGTCGGCGTACAAACAATTCTTCTTAGAGGGACAGGCGGCTTCTAGCCGCACGAGATTGAGCAATAACAGGTCTGTGATGCCCTTAGATGTTCTGGGCCGCACGCGCGCTACACTGAAGGAATCAGCGTGTCCTCCCTGACCGAGCGGTCCGGGTAACCCGCTGAACCTCCTTCGTGCTAGGGATTGGGGCTTGCAATTGTTCCCCATGAACGAGGAATTCCCAGTAAGCGCGAGTCATAAGCTCGCGTTGATTACGTCCCTGCCCTTTGTACACACCGCCCGTCGCTACTACCGATTGAATGATTTAGTGAGGTCTTCGGACCGGTGCGCGGTGGCGTTTCGACGTTGCCGATGTTGCTGGGAAGATGACCAAACTTGATCATTTAGAGGAAGTAAAAGTCGTAACAAGGTTTCCGTAGGTGAACCTGCGGAAGGATCATTAACGTGTAAATGTTGTTGTTTAGTTGTCACACATACACACACATTTTGTCTGTGCTGATCAACAAAAAACACACATACATACACTATTCGTATGATGATCAATTCTCATACAAAATTCTTTATTATGCGTCGAACGGAAAAGCAACAACGGGTCGTCTTGCATTAAGCGGATCTGTTGTTACGTTTTTCGATTTATTTTATAAATCGATTGTAAACGTGCCGTAAACGACGTTTTCAAAGAATTTTTTCGAACATTAACACGAATCAATATTGTCGAAAGATGGTTATGTGCTAACGTTTTATTATTGCTTTCGCAGTGCCGGTCTTAGCGTATTTCCATCATCGTATTCGCTTCGAAAAAAAA